>NC_134131.1:8291206-8595862 GCF_040939455.1 Microcebus murinus | reverse complement strand
GTGCCACCATGCCCGGCTAATTTTTTTTTTCTATATATTTTTAGATGGCCAATTAACTACTTTCTATTTCTTTTAGTAGAGGCAGGGTCTTGCTCTTGCTCAGGCTGGTCTTGGACTCCTGACCTTGAGTGATCCTCCCGCTTCAGCCTCCCAGAGTTGTAGGATTACAGGCATGAGCCACTGCACCCGGCCTATTTGCCACTTATGTTAGTTTGTGGGTCTTCCCGGAAGCAGATCCCCAGGCTCTGGGTATGGCAGGAAGGGCAGTGGCAATTCCATCTCTCTGGGGCCTACACTCCAGGAAGACAGGAGCAGAAGTCCGGCCCTAAGTACCCTATTTACCCAGGTGCTTGGCACAGAGCAGGTGCTCAGCAGGTTAAAATGAAGGAATGGGTAATAGAGCTAATGGACAAGTTACATTTTTCATCCTAAAGCGTTGAATTCGATTGATGAAGTTGGTTTGGGTTTGTAGATTTTCTAGATCCTACTCACCGGAGGACACTCAGACAAACGTGGTGATTTGATAACCAGAGCTAAATCTGGTAATGACTTATTTATGTTACAAATCTGTATTAGTCTCCTAGGGCTGCTGTATCAAAGTGTCCCGAAATGGGTGGCTAAGAAAGCAATGGAAATTTATTGCCTCACAGTACTGGAGGCTACTAGTATGAATGAATGAAATCAAGGTGTCAGCAGGACCATGCTCTCTCTCGGAAACCTGTATGGGAATCCTTCCTTCTCTCTTCCTAGCTGTGTGACTGCAAACTTTGGTGTCCCTTGGCTGCATCCCTCCAGTTTCTGCCTTCAGCCTCCCCTGGTCTCCTTGTATGTGTCCATCTTATAAGGACACTCATCGTGTTAAATTAGGGGCCCACCCTACTCCTATTGATGTCTTCCTAATATAATTAGTTACAACTGCAATGACCCAATTTCCAAATAAGGTCGCATTCTGAGGTACTGGGGCTTAGGACGTCAACATATCTTTTTTGGGGGGCGAGGGGGACACAATTCAACTCATCACGATATCCCTGAAGTCAAAGATCAGGAAAGAGCTTATAGGGAGTGAAAAATAGCGTTGCTGTGTTCAAGTCTCAAATCAGTCTCCAAAGTCAACCAGAATAATGGGTTCCATGAAAGAGGAAAAAAAAAAAGTTTTCGGGGATTTTTAGATGGTCTAGGCTCATGCTGTAGGGGTGTATTGGTGGCATAGTCTGCTTGCCAGAGGGCAATCTGGTCTGCACAGCAAGCTCTGGTTCCAAAGGGACAATTCAGAGAACTTGTGCAAAGAGGGGCGAGATCTGAGGGCAACTCTTGGATCCCCTCGTGATCTCATTAAGGAGACAACTCCAGGGCTTTCCCAGGGGGAAAAAAAATTGTTTGCTCCTAAATTCTCACATGTTGCCCACCAGTACTGAGGTCTTCAGGAATCAGATATTCTAGCAATCATCTTCAAAAACCATTGCTGTTTCTCACAATAATTTACAGATAATTGCTCGGTGCTTGTAGTATTTATCAACTGTGACTGTGAGGCTTATTAGAGAAACAAATGAAAATATTTACCTTTGGATTTACTGCATACATCAGGTGTTTTTCTATTCTCACATGTAATTTCCATAAAAATCTGACCATAAATGACTATTTTGTATTTAGAATCATTTTGTCACTTTGTAGAACAGCAAAACGATTGATCATAGATCTCAATTTCTCTTAGAAATCAACGGAACACTTCAGATAAGCGATCCTCAATGCAAAATAGACACAACTCCACTTAAAATGCCAAAGTCCATTCTTGTTCCTTAATGATTGGTTTGGTGTAATGATTCCAATTTACAATGTAACCCAAGATTTTCAGGCAAATAGCACTGACTTGACTTTTCTAAATTAGTAACAGTAATAAACTATACTAAATGTGTAATTATACAAGCAAAATGAGGTGATAAGTAAAACCAACTACAGCTAAGAGTCAGGATTAAGTTTTCTTTCAATCACTTAGCCTTGTTTTGATCAGATGGCTGCTAGCTTTTCTTATTTATCAATCTAAATTAATAATATTTAATAAGAATAAATAAGATTTCTTCTATAAACCAAGAAACAAAATTAAACTTGATTTCCAAGATAAAAATAAATCCTGTGATATTTTACATATTATCTATTATAATAATTCAAAAATAATATTTAGATTTAGAGAAATAAATTCTTTTGAACAAAATGTTACATGCAAGATGAATAAGCTTATTAAAAAATAAACATTTTGTTTGTGTGCCACTGAGCTTTTTTTCCTGAGGTTCAGAAGCCACAAAATGCTTATAGAAATTAAATAATCCTGACTAAGAATATATGGCACCATCATGTTTAGAAAGAAACATTTTTCTCTACTATATAGAGAAACATAAACTGGAGATTAATGGACAGAGGGAGAAGACTAGAGAAACTTCTTTTGTCTAATTTCTACTGGTTTTCAGAGTTTTTAAAAATCCCTCTCCTTGCTCTTGTTTGAAATATTTTTCCTCCATCTCTCTAAAAAATTTATATCTTATAGAAAAGAATAATAGGAAAAGTGCAAAATCTCATTTAATCCTTTATCTTATAGGTAATCACTGTAGTAGTTTGCTCTATATTTTTCCTGGATTAGGTATGCATGTGTGTGTAGGTATAATTTAATGTGTATTTTCTAGGCTTATTCTTGTGTACATTTTCCCACATTTAGATCATGATAGAAATACTGTCTGAAATAATATTTTTCTCCATAACAGTGCATCTTGGCTCTCTCCCATGAAGAGACTGAGAGGGATTTTGCAACTTTATCCTCCACTGCAAACATGATATAACACTTAGGTTATTACACATGGCTTCTGAGAATTTTGAAATGTTTTACCATATCTGAACTTTCCACATTATAGATGATGAACACATAAATTTTCCTTGCAATTGCATGTGTGTTTCAAAATGGAAGCTGTTGTGAGCCATTTGCATCTTTTCCTAAGGTAGATACAATTTGCAGTGATGGCTGTCAGTCTTAGTTGCCACTCACGGCTCTATTACCTCCCTTGAGGCTTGTTTTTTTTTGACTCATTAATGAGAAAACCAGCAGGATGGCAAAGCAAGTTCAAAGAAAAGAGAATCTGAGAAATGGGATTTTGGTAGTCTTGGGCAGGGGGTGCGGGAAGACTACTGAATACAAATCAGATTCATGTCCACATGACTGTAAAACAAACAAATGCATAAGCCACACTGTTTTTGCAAAACTGCACCAGGTAATGAGCTTTTTAGAGTGATTAATTTTTTGAGCCTTATTGTATCATGCTAAAAATGTTACATTCTGGAGCTGCAGATTATCGTAGGTGTGAGCTTATAAGAAAATGGCCTATTATGCAATGGAAAGGATTTACTGTTATCCTTTTGCTTCCCCCCCCCATATTTTGGATACTTGTTTTACTACCACCGTTAATGTTTACTTCGTTTTTCTGAAATACGGTGTCTTCATGTCTTGGTAAAATTAATTGAAAACCATGGTTGTCACAATTTTTTATTTCCAGAGTTTAATGCCAAAGAAAATTTGATCAAGGTTTTCTTAAAACATAACTGGATAATATCTCATCTTATATTAGGAAACAAATCTCCCACTTATGCACATGTAGATTATTTCCTGTGTCTCATCATTTTAATTAATTCTCAATAAACAGTATCATTACTTTCTAAGTTTGTACAAGTATGCATATACATTTATAGGCTAAATCCTAAAAGTGGAATCATTGCTTCATATGTCACATAAGCTTAAATATTATTAAAAAAATTGCCAAATGTTTCTAAAAAAAAAGTGTATTTTTACACTCTCACTGAGTCATAGACCACATTTTAAATAAAGAACCATTCGGGCCATCTGTTTTGTTGTTTTTGTGTGTGTGCCTTTACTAATATTGATAAATTTATCTGTCTTAAGGTCCCAAGTCATTATTAAGCTACTTGAGAAAGAAGAGCAATGAGAAATTGAAGGTGGTGAGTCCCAGGAAGTTCATGAAAAGTTGGAAAACAAACTAAAAACAAGCAATAAATCTAGATAGTAAGGCATGGAACTTTCCAGAGACACTGCAGAAATTTTAGTTAGTGATTACAGTCGTAAGATGTTATTTGAAACCTATGAGAAAATAAAAGAGAAATCATCAACTTCTCAGAGAATGTAAATGGCCTAAAGTATTAGGGAAGAGACCTGGGATTGAGGGTGAAACTGAAGGAAAAGGAGAAAAATGACAAACCTGTTTCCATCACTGATTTATTCAATAAGCACTTGCCTGTTAATGAGAAAAAAAAGGTCTCTCCCAATCAGTGCAAGGGCCTTCAGAAGCTAGCTAAAGACTGAATGATTCAAGCAGAGAAGACGGGTAAATGTGAACTGGAGGAAAATAGTCTAATTTTTGATTCAAGGAAGGGATGGCTTTTGTTTAGGAAAATAATTGATATAGGCTGGAAGGTTAAATTCCAATGCCATGGATTAAAAAGAGTAAAATAGAGAGATACATTGACTTTCATAGTATGAGAAGAGGAATTGAGACTTGAAGAAGTAGAGAGAAAAGGGCTTGGTCTCCATAAAAGGAACCAGGTCATATGGAGCCCTAAGTCTACAGAAGACAATGATCGGTCAAGAATTGGCATTAAAAGAGTGATTAAATGTATTTAGATGATTAAGTAACTAATACCTACTATCTAAGTTTTAAATTTTCAGTTGTCTAAAATCTTCAAGCAGTCTGCTATGGACAGACACAGGCATACGAGGGTTAGAACAATGAGAAGGAACCAGCACTCAGAGGTGGTAGGCAAGCAAGACGAAGAACAGCAGAAGGAGAAACTCAGAGCTGGAGGTAACTGTGAGATTGTAGGGCTCCCAGAATCATCAGAAAATCTGAGGAGGCCTTTGTTCAACTCTCCTAAATGTTCAATACTCCTAAAACTGAAGGTCACCTCAGTTAGCTAACCCAATTCATTCAGCCAGATGAAAAGACACAACAGAAATGTAGGTTAATAGTATGTTGTAACAGAAAGGCCAGTAGTAAGAATTGGAAGACCTGGTTTCAGTGTTTCATCGTCTTCCTGCTAACAGCAATGCACTCTTAAGCCAACTTCCACATCGGTAATAGGTAATATAACAATATTTGACCATCACTGGGTGATGGTGAGCCACAAATCTAGATAAAGCAGTACATAAAGTCTGTATCAAACATAGCACCATTATATTAAAACCATAATATCAATAATAACTATTTTCATATTGGTATTTCCTTATTTACAGCAAAAGAACTTCTATCTTCTACTATGTCTGAATAGAGTTAAAAGTTATTTAGACTTCCTCCTTCATCCCACCTTCCAAATATTTAGAATAATTATAGCTACACATCAAGGAAAGACCCAGAAATGTTTTCTAATAAGTGCCTGCTTTTTGCAAAGGCACTGTCATTATCACATGAGCTGTTTTTGAATCCCTTTGGAAAAGGAGATTCTAGATTTACCTTCCATCCCAAGGTTTGAGAGACCTTGACAACACCAAGCCTTCCTCCATCAAACTCAAATCCCTTGGACATGTTTAAGGTCATTCTGAGGGACTGGAAAACATCTGTCATGCTCTTTCAAAATTAGTCTTCAGAACCAAATAACTTCTATTTCCATTTTAATGGTATTTTCCTTTGTTCCTTAGTTTTAAAATCATGTGACAATCCTATCTAAGAAGGGATTTCACTGCACAAATTCAATCTACAATTCTCATTCCCCTCTGAGGTAGCTCAGAATCCTACTTTTTCTTTTTCTAGATGTTCAAGTAATTGTCACAGTGACACTCATGAAACTTGTCTTATCCCTGTACAAATTAAATAGAAACTAAATAAGCTCTGTGTAGTACAACATTTCTTCAGAAATGTAAACACTTCCTGTGGGACTATTAAAAAGATTTCCACTTTTTTTTCTTCATTCTTCAATGCAGCATTACTCTAGGTTACAATAAAAATAAGTGTGAGGGATAAGATTACCTTAATGCTATCAGCTAAAGGAAGGAAGGATGGAAGGAAGGAAGGCAACCTGAACCCAAACTGTACTGGACACTCCTCTGTAAGCTTTCTTCACCTTTTCAAGAGTGACAAAAACTCTAAAAGAATTTTACATCTCCAGGGAGGGAAGACAATTCACACCTCCTCTCAGCCAGGAGCTGTGAGGAAGCAGCACAAGCATTGGGTATTCCTCTTGGTAGGGTTTCCTCCACCCCTGGGATGCATCATTCCATGGAAAGGATGCTTCAGGCTATAGTAGAACATGTCAGAAAGGTTGACTCTGGTTATCAATGGGATAAGAAAAATACATCTACTTTTTCTCTGATGCAAAGATTGCTTTCTCTATTACACCACTTTGCTATTCCCTTTGACATTAGTGGAGGCTTCCTTCTTCTATTCTCCATCCTCAAAGAATGGAAAGGGGGTTATCCAACATGGAAATTCCTGAACAACCCCTTCCTGTCTTGAAATGTACTAACTACCTTTTGAGGAATGACTTTACATTAGTGCAGAGTCAGTCTCGCTAATAAGGATTCCTATCTGTAAGGCATAGTTCTTTTATACTACAGGAAATACTTTACATCAATCTTATTTATCATTGATTTATCATTGATCCTCGAGGCATTTTTGTCAGAGTGGCGAATCATTTCTCTTTGGACAAAAAAAATGGCAGCGCTTTGAATGCTGGCCATAAAATAACTCATTATACCTAAACAGTTTGATTTGTGCACCATCAGTGTTGGCGATAACGAGAAATTCATGTTATTAAAGTGTTATTACTCACTGCTTAAAAGCTTTGTGTCAGTGTTGCTTTATAGCAAAGCCCTTCTGCTAACCACTGACTTCAACCAGGAAATTCATATCTAAAGTGAATGTCTACAAATTCAATTTCATCTTATCCAATTTATCTAATTTGATTGGAGTTAGAGTCAATAATTGCAGGACACCTCAAAAATTATAGATGCAGAAAATCTACCCTTTTGCCCTACATGCTATTTTACCAACTTTGGGGGTTGTTGCTATTTCAACATTATCTTCATTTTTGACCATAATTATTTCATGAATGAACCTCTTCCAATATGAGAAGTGACCGCCATTTTGTTGTTGTTAAAAACATTGGAAATCAGGAAATCTAGGTCAAAATGCTGGGCTGGTCCTTAAAAGGTGTGTGCTTTGGGAATTTTTTTTAAGTATTCCTAGTCCTCAAATAAATGATCTCTAAGTTTCTGTGCTAGTCTCAAATTCCATGACCCTATGAGATTCAACGTACTGGTTCCTGCTATCAAAACATACTCTCTTGGGTCCAATGCTTATGTTTTGTCTGCATTTCATGAGGAAGATATAAGATATTCATAATCCCTCAATTCAATATATTAAAATAATCTCTCTGAATGAAAATAAAGCCACAAACACACTGAAGCAAGCAAAATAAGTATTTCTTCAAACAGAATCTAATTGTCTGCCACCTGCTGAATCCTGCCTTGTGCTAACGACAGAAACTGCCATGGTTTTAAAACCCATTTGCAGAAGACCTGTTTTCCTAAAGCAATCCCGTCAATAAAAGTACCACATGAACAAAATAGAAATAATTAGTTTAAAGAGTAGTAATTACGACAATTACATACTCCTTCTTTTGTTAAACAAGGAAGGGATAAACGTGCTGGGGATTCTGCCATGCATCACTCATTAACATGAATAGAAATCACAATCTAATACTGTCCATCACACTGAGCTTTATTTGTAGAATTTTATCAGGAGAATGTGAGTGATTGCTCATCCTTTTCATCACAATTTTCTTTACTAACTAGCATATATGTAAACATTTTTAAATATGCATATACGTGTCATTTTGGCCATGTTGATGAACATAATGCTCCTTTAGTTTTAGCTTCTTAACTCAAACTGTTTACTCAAACTATATTATAGAGTAAAACTTATTTTAGCATTGGGAAGACAGGTACCAGAATAATTTATAACCCAGGAGCCATAATAAAAATAGCTGAAAGATCAGATTATAAAATGTAAAAACTTTATATCATGACAATTACTTTAATGTTAATACTTTAATTGATCAATTTTAAGGAAATTTGAAGTGACAGCTGGTTTTCATAACATTGTTTCATGAAGAATGTGATAACAGTTAACAAAAAAGTTGTAATGATTGAGTGTTTAATATGAGAAAAACTAAGAAAATAAATTTAAAGAATGTTTTATCAGAAGTATCTGTCAGGGTTTTATGCATAAGTAATAAGGAATACATGATATGAATGAGAGTAAAAAAAGAAAGACTCTGGGATAATCAGATAGATTAGATTCTGGGATAATAAGAGAGATTGCTGATAAAACTGTCAGTCTATACAAAAAGAAATGGTAAACAAAATAAATTGCTGTGTGATAAAATATTTAGAAAAAGATACATTGGTATTAATTGTTCACTGGCATAGTGTATTCAAATTTCTCTGTGGAAATTCATCGAAATTGCCTAGTTTCAAAGGTGATTGAAAACCGAGGAGTTATATAAATACTGAAAGACTTACACATGTCCATGAGATTGAATCAGAAAACATAGGTTTATGTGTAGGTGGAGTGGATTTCACTTCAAAACACCTAAAGGAGTTGAGTGCTAAAAGAGGCTGACAATTAATTAAAAAGTATAATTTCTTGAGACACGGTGCTCATGCTGTTTATTTCTCATTCATTCTCTTGAAATTCCTGTTACAAGATGGGAAAAGGAAATCACCCAAATCCCATTTTCATGAATAGTAAATAAGAATCAGCAAAAGATAGTGTAGCTTATTAAATTTGCAGTGTCTTTTATGAACCTATCTGTTCATTGTCTGTCTTAAAGAGCTTTGCATTTCCTGTACAGGATGATAAATATAGCAGAAGGTTCCCTTTTAAATGTTTATGTTCTCGAGACCGATAAATAGCTTCTCTGTTTCCTACTGGAAATTATGAAAGCAATCAACATGCAGATGTAAAAATGGCTCCATTTATTCTTCTGGATGGGTTCTACTAAATCAGCTGCAGGAAGTTGAAGAAATTACAGTAAAATGGTTATAAAAAAAATTTTTTTTTCAGTCTGGCTCCATACATGAAAAAATAACCTCAAAATTAAGACTGTTGGAAAGCTTAATATATACATCATCAAGAATTCATATGTATTTCACATGAAAATAAAGCAATGATCATTATTTGTCAGATAAATTATTTGTCAGTGAGAATTCCCTTGGTGGCAAAAGTAGGAATTTTGGCAAGAATTCAAAGCCACTGAATACCATTTATTAGACATCCATGGCTGGAGTATAAATGAGATTTTAAAGCAGTATTTCCCAAAGTAGGAATTGCAGCTATAAGGCTCCTCCTGGTGGATTCTACGCTGATTTATATACCAGTCGAACACACACAAAAAATACCTTGGTTCAGGTAGACACAAGATGCAAAACAGCATTGATTAAGAGGGAAAGCTGTGTCTGAAACACAATAATTTCTCAATAAATGCCAGTAATAGTAGTAGTAATGGTTATTATTAATACTATCATTATTATATAATTACCTATCGCTAAGCGATATTTCCTCGTAACCGTTTCTAGATTATCAGAATTACTAATATATATTATTTATTTAAAATTAAGGAGTCACTGGTGTTTACTGAGGCCTTTCCATCTTCTTTTAGAAGTCTTATTGCCACACATTGTTTAGCATTTTTGCAAACTTCTGCTTAAAGAGACAATTGAAATTTTCAATAATATACTTTATCGTTGTTGTCTTGAATTGATCATGATTTTCAATAGCCATGTATTAACCTTTGCGTTTTTGTTTACATTGTTTTGTGGGACAGAGTCTCACTCTATCGTCCAGCGTAGAGTGCAGAGGCGTGATCATAGCTCACAGCAACCTCAAACTCCTGGGCTCAAGTAATCCTCCTGCCTCAGCCTCCAAGTAGCTGGGACTACAGGCATGTGCCACCATACCTAGTTAAAATTTATTAATCTTTATTTTATTTTTAGAGATGGGGGTATCTCTATGTTGCTCAAGCTGGTCTTGAACTCCTGGGATCAACTAATCCTCCCATCTTAGGCTCCCAATGTGCTAGGTTTATAGGCATGAGCCACTGTGCCTTACCTCATGTATTAATTTTTGTTTATCATTTGCTTTTACTTGCTGTGCAATTATTACCTGAATTGTTATTTAAAACCTGTCTGTTCTTTGTTATAAATTAATTTTCATACTGCAACTAGAAAGTGGAAACTTACGGGATAGGTGGTCCATGTAGTCCATTATCTTACCTATGTTTGTTTTAGGATTATTGTTTTTCCTAAAAATTTAGAGGTTGGGAAAAATTAAGAACCACTGTTCTAGAAGCATAAGAGAGTTAATAGATTTTTTGAAAACTTTCAACTTTTTTCTCCAGGAGAATCTAATAGATTAATATTAATACAGTGTGATCTTGTCAAATATTCCTTGAATAGAGATCTGTTACAATTTATTCAATTCCTAAATTTTATTCCCTCTGCCTCTGACTTCTCTCTTTCCTTCCCTCCTTGCATCCTTCCTCCCTCCCTTCCTTCCTTCTTTCCTTTTCTCCTTCCCTTTTTCCCCTCTTCATTTATCCTTTACCTAAAATTTTGTTTACTGAGCACCTAAAATGTACCAGACATCTGCTATGATCTAAAAGCAATATGATTTTTATTTTTAAAGGAAGAACATAAAACAAGTCATTGATTTCTAAGAAGTCTAGTCTCTCTTTGCAGGCAGAGGAGTAAAACAACAATTATACTTCAGAGAGACGGTGACATTTTGCCTGAGTCTCAGAAACTGGTAGAGTTTTTAGGGCAACTCATATCAGGTGCATGAAATAGTTGTCAAATTTATGGTAAACTTTATCTACAAGACCTATTAGGAGAATATGACAATACCAACTCTTTCCTTTTGAAACCCTTCCTTGGCTTTTCCTGGTCATTGCTCTTCCTTTATTCTCCTATTCTGTAACTAGTTGCTCCTTCGTGGCCTCATTCTCATGATCACGTTTCCTCCTGAACGTGTACCTGCAGTCCAGACCTCTCCCCAAAACCCTGTCTAGTATATCCAAATGTCTATTCAACATCTTCAGGTAGATGTCTAATAGGCATTCTGAGCATAATTTTCTCCACACTGAACAAATATAAAGGTTCTTAAGAGGGACAATGCTCATTACATGTGAGTAACAGCAAGAAAGCTAGTTTTGTTGAAACAAAATAAGGCAAGAGAGTGACAGCAGAAAAAGTCCAAGAGCTAGCTCAGAGGCCTGGTTTTTCTCTATCCACCCAACCCTGCTTGACTCTGCTTGATGACTATATATAGTCCTTTCCCATTCAAGAAATGGTAAACTCTGTTTTTCATTTGCCCAGGGCAAATATTTAGAGATATGTTTGATTTCCCCATTTCTCTCTCATATCTTTACCCCACAATTCCCCACCCCCCCCAAATAGAGAGCATTGATTCCTCTTTTAAAATATATGCAAAATACAATCACCTCTAACCCACTCTACTGTTAACATCTTGATCCAAGCCACAGCATCTCTTTCCTGGACTACTGCAGTAGCCTCCTGATTGGTTTCCATGCTTCTACTCTGATTCTCCTACCGTCCATTTTCTTCAGATTTCCAGAAGAGATCCTCACGTGATGAGATCATGCCAATATTCTGTCTAAAACCCTGTGTTGGCTTCACTCAAAAAATCCAAACTTCTCACCATGAACTATGATGTGCTCCTATGTTATCTAGTGTTGGCTGCCTCTCCAATACTACTTCCTACACTTTACCCACTCTGCTCCAGGATTTCTGGCCTCCTGCTGTTCTATGACATTGCTCTTTCTTTATATTCTCTGGTTTGCTCCCTCTCTTCATTCAAGTACCTTCTCCAGTGTCATACCCCTCTATATAAGAGGACATTACCCCAACCCTTTGTTCTCTATTCCTCCCATGCTGCTTCATGTTTCCCCATAGCACTATTGCCACCTGATATACAGTTACAGTTATTTTCATATTGTCTCTAGTCCTATAATCTATAAGCACCCATAGATCTTGCAAGGTCTTGGAGAACATGGGCTGATTTATTCTCTGCTATATCCAGGCACTGAATCTTTGCCCATCTAATACTAGTCACTTAAGAAATATTTGTTAAACGAATCTTACTTTTATGATTGTAAAGGTATAACATGAAACTATGTTAGTAATATTGTAAAGTTTGGTGCATGTGGCTGCTTGAAAGAAGAGTGGAAAATAAAATGCTAAAAAGAAAAAAAGGTAAAAAAAAAAAAAAGTTCGGAAGCCAAGGGAAGGTCAAACAAGGCATGTAGAGCTTAGGTTGTGCAAAGAAATCAATATAGATTGTTGATATCATGAAAATACTGGTATAGTGAGAGTGGATAGAAATAGAGGTGCAAATATAAGGGAATTAAGAAGACATTTATCATTTGAAATTTTCCCTAATATCTGCTCTAACTGCTCTTATAAACATGTTCATGCTCATTTGAAAAGGCAGGTATTCTGTTCCATTTTCTTTTTTAATTTCTATTCACTAAAATTATTCTTTTATACTAGTGTGGAAGATGATGAATAGAAATATTTCCTAAACATGATTTTCATCCTAAGGAACTTAACTGAAGATTTACAATTGGCTTGCGATAAAATTAATAGAGGAGATTTATTGCAAAACCTCTTCTTCTGTATTACATTAGGCTGGTTATGATAGCTCTAAGGTCTTTGAGCAATTTATTCTAAGCACCTCTTATTTTCCTATGTCTCATTTATTTCTACTAGATCTTGCTTATGTTTGGAATAATTTGGTTTTCTTCCTCGGCACCTGCAGATCCTTTCACAATTAAAATAACTGTAGTTTCTTTTCTTTGTCACATCCTGCCTGAAGCACCCTTCTCTTTGGTAGTTACGCTGACATTCTTCCAAAGTGCCCATAATAAAATTACGATGCTAATACACCCAATGGGTCTATTAATGCCAGAAAATTCTATTGATTTGTTTTTCTTCATCTTTAGATTGACATCATCAATTCTCATTTGCAAGAACAGGATGTCACTTTGAAAAAGTGGCTGTGAAACCATAGTATTTAATTTTGTTTTTGTCATTTAAAAAAAAATACCTGCTAAACTCTCTTCATTAAGTCTCAGCTGCTAAGAACTAGATACTCACTATAACATCATCCAATGGTAAAAGATGAAAGTGAGAAGAGATCATTTAGACCATTTGAGTGAAGAAGACTCTGAGGTGTTAAGTAACTTGGCCAGGGACATATTCACAGATGAATTGGGTAGCTTGAGGCATGATAGCAGATTTGATATCCTTTAGGGAATTATGGTGTTCATAGTGTTTTCAGGTAAGAATTATAAAGTCAGCTCAGTTGGAAATGTTATGCAATAAATACATATTATATATATAAAAGTTTAATGTTTACATATTTCCATTAATATATACCATGAAAAAGGAAAGCAAAACAATGATACTTATGCTATATTTACACAGGAAAATGAAGAGGGGAGTCTTGATCTATATTTAAGAAATCATTGACATCTAAACCCCAACTCATTTTTTTTCAATTTCCTGGTTCACTGCACCTGGTATTTGTGTTGTGTACATGACAGTCTGCAGTAGGTGGAGCCCCACAAGTGAAATCTGTTTAATTATATTCACACATTTGAGCATTTTATAAAATGAAATAGGTTTACTTTTGCAACTTTGCTTCTACTTAAGCCTTTTTACAGCTAATGGATCTATTAATAAGTGTTGAGTATTAGTCATTAAAAAATGTTTATTCTCACTTATCCATTTGTGAAGCACTTTTATATTCCCATCAGTCTCTATTCTCAAGTCTTAATTTTTAGTACGTATGTTTCTGAACTTTATTTGCAAATTAATTAAAACTCTTTTGCATTTGAAAATGAGAAAAGACAAAGACATACAATATAGTAAATTTAGTTTATATGCACTTTTATTTGAAGATGAAAGGACAGACTAAATGGTCCACAATTCCTCAGATAGTATGATGCTCTTATTCTTGATATAAACAAGTTCATGGATCTGTAAATTAAAAAAAAAAGAAAAAAAACACAAAAAATCTGGGTGTGCTGGCTCATACCTATAATTCTAGCACTTTGGGAGGTGGAGGGAGGAGGATCGCTTGAAGCTAGGAGTTCCAGGCCAGCCTGAGCAACAGGGAGACCCTAGTTCTACAAAAAATAGAAAAAGTAGCTAAGCATGGTGGTATGCACCTAGTCCTAGCTATTTGGGAGGCTGAGGCAGGTGGATTGAGCTCAGGAGTTTGAGGTTGCAGCGAGCCATAATGGTGTGAGACTCTATCTCACCCCCCCCCAAAAAAGAACACACAAAACAACAACAAAACACAGCAGATATGGGCTTTATTGACCTCAAAAACTATTTGAAAAAATTTACATATTACGTGTTTATTAAGAGCACAACTTTTATGTAAAATTTACATTTTATGAAAAAATAAAAAAATGTTTTAAAAATTTTGGAAGATACATGTATGTTTGAAAATATTTTAAAAATTATTTTCTAATGATAGCATGGAACAATATGTGTAGGATAATTGTACAGCTTGGTATCCGCATATATCAGTTTCTACAAGGGTGAGATAAAACAAAAACCAACAAAAGTAATGAAAAACAGTTTCCAATCTATACCTCCCTAAGTCCCTACACTTTCTTTTATACAACACCTTAGTCACAGGCCAATTCTAGTCCTTTCACTTTCCTCCCACCTTTTCAATTCTTTTTTTCCTGATTTGCATTATAGATCAGAGACTATCACAAAGATAAAACTCTCTGAAATGGAAGTAGAGAGATGATAGAAGCCTGGGTGAGAGAATAGGAACAAAGTCTTATTTTTATCAAATCCTATTCCTCTCCTATCAAGTGAATTTGCAGATGCTTGATTATACAAAAGGAGTGCTGATAACAGACACCCACTGGGATAGAGGTTTAGACTGTAACCTCACTTATAAAATTACTAGTTTGTTCTACTATAGCAAATACTTTACATGAAAGGCTCAAAATCCAGAAAAAATATTTTGACTTGACCAAATACAAGAATGAAAAAATAAAACAGATAACTATAACATTTTCTGTGTGAAATTAACAATTGGACCATTGAGTTTGTGGTGGAGGTAATGAGGATTGAATAGGTTGTAACTTAAATAGATAAGAAACTGTAACTCTTATTGGCCAGTAGCACAATATGATTGGCAGTTTGTAATGATGACAAAATCTGCAAGAAAAGCAGCAGTGATGGCTACCAGATGGGTTTCTCTATTATGAGTTACTCAGGTATTGTGTCCACTTCTATGAAAACATGAAAAGACTCAGTGGGGAGGTGCTGAGATGCCAAATTGTTGAGAAACCATCTTAAATTAGGTACCATGTCATATAAAGAGGAGATGACATGAAGGGGAGGAGAAATATAATACCTGTTTTCAAACACACCAACAGTTTTAGCAGATGGAAATAAGTTTAACACATTGACTACCACACTAGAAAAAGAAAGTATTTTTCCTTGAGGCCATAGTGTTTTATTATGAAAATAGAATAAAAAGTTTGAAAACAAAATGATCCTTTCTAATTTAAGATTTTGATATTTGTTTTTTTTGTTATTGTTTTCTGTGTGTGAGTTATATGCAAATTGAAAAATAGTCCATGTGGCTTCCATGGTAAAGAGACATGGTAAAGAGCATGTTACACATGCTTCATGAGACCAGACCCCAGGCTCAAAATTAGCGTGATTTAAATACAACTCACATGACAGTTAATGTGTTAAATCCATTTTGTATGGCTTTCATGGTATGGCACTAGAATTGATTAAGCGAAGCAAGAGAGAGTATAATTCAAAGGGAGGAGGAATTTGCTAATTACCAGATATCCTAAGAAGAAAAGATGAGCATTAGGAATTGTTGAATATTTGGACACTTAGTGAGGGTATTTAGAGAAAATAAAAGAGAAACAAGGTTGGAGGAGGAATAATTCTGAAGAACAAAAAAAAATTCTTGAGAATTTTAGATAGAAGAGGCTAAGCTGATCTAAATAGAATAGTCTTGTCTGTTCTAAATAGAATTTCTCTTCAAGTTTATGTGCATTTTCCAAAGACTTTAAGAGTTTTAAAATTTTTATCTTCATGAAACAAACATATCCATATATACCATGCTGCTGGCATCTAAATGCATCATTAATAAATAACCATAGCAACAAAAACCATAACAATTTACCATATATTGAGCATTCAGTAAGTATACATCTGGCAATAAGTGCTTTGTATACCTTTCCTTCATTTAACCTCAATAGACTGTTGGGTAGATAGGATGGGATTTGTGAATTTGACAGGATACATAGCTGATGAGTAACAGACCTAGAATTTCAACTCAGGTTCATGCCAAGTTAATCACTACACCTAACTGTTATACTATTTATACTGTTGTAATTCCTTGTTCTATAGAGCATGGAAGTCAATTTTATACAGAAGAGAATGTGTTAAATTGCTCAGATATCCCCAGGTATAGACCTGTGATTCATAAATTTTCCAGCAGCATCCAGTAACAATGTGGAGACCTGTCTTTTAAATAAGCCTCACATGTGAACCAACGGACATTTTTGTGATATAACAGTCAATTCCCAAGATATTACCTTCCTAGTGTAATGCTAGCAATGCTTATATGAAAAATCAGAAATAATTCATTACGAGTCCTCAATGAGGTGAACTATTTCATTATCACTCATAAATATAGAAAGGTTTCTATTTCTACATCTTCTAGACAAAACTAGTTATTCCTGAGCATACCTTAGAATGAATGAAGCTGTTCATGTGGTAAAAATGTCTTTGTGAAACTTTATAGAATAAGGGGAAAAGTAGGAGAGCAATACTGCAAATTGTCCTTTTTTAAAAAGAATCTTGTTGAACTTTTAATGAGACATAAGGGGCAATGATTATGTTAGGGAAGTTTTTTTTTTCTTTTTCTTTTGAATTAAAATCTAACTTAGAGAAGTATAAAAATGGAAATAATGATAACATTAGATCAAACCCACCAAAAGTCATTCAATAATGCTTCATTTACAGTAATTCTTCATGTGTCCAGAAAATAATTAGTAATCTCAAATGTTAGGAACATAGTTGAAAATGTAAGAAATAGCAGGAAAGATAATTTAACAGCAAAATGGGAGCTCAAGATCTACACGCAAAGGCTAAGTCACTCTACCTAAAGAAAAAGAGGCCTTTTGTAGACTCTTTAAAGCTTAGATATTTGATATATTAACTCTTAGAAATTTATGTCAGCAAATGATTTCCATAGGCAGTTAAACCAGTAGACTAAAATCAAGAAAAAAAACATCAAAATATAATACAATTAGCCACAATAATTTCCATCCCCCAGATGGTGTTCATCACACTCATTATGTATGTATATTTCCATCCCCTCCTCCCCCCTCCCTTCTCCCATCACCCCATGACTGTTATTCCTAAATGTGCACTTAGGTATTGATCAGTTAAAACCAATTGCTGGTGAGTACATGTGGTACTTATTTTTCCATTCTTGGGATACTTCACTTAGTAGAATGGGCTCCATCTCTAATTAGGAGAATACAAGAGGTGCTAGATCACCATTGTTTCTTATAGCTGAATAGTACTCCATGGTATAGACATACCACATTTTATTAATCCACTCATGTGTTGATGGGCACTTGGGTTGTTTCCACCTTTGCAATTGTGAATTGTGCTGCTATAGAAATTCGAGTGCAGATGCCTTTTTTATAGAATGTCTTTAAAACAAGGTTTATAATTGAGCCCTGTCCATCCTTGGGCTGGAGGAGAAGTTGTTGATTAGCATCTATGAGGGGTTGTTTGTTGGTACTTGGAAAGATATCTGTATACCTGCCAGGTACACAGAGAAACAGTGGGGGGAAAGAAAATCCACCACATCTACAAGAATACTCTTATAGAGATAGGAGACCAGAGACAGAAAGAACAAGAAATTAGAAAAAGTTAAAAAAAAAATCCAAATAAACCTTACAAAAATTAAAAAAAATTAATTGTAAATATATAGGGATGGATAGATAAAGCTCTGATAGATATTAAAAAGACCAATTTCAAAGATTGGATCAAGAAGTCAAGTGGCTTCATTTCCTCTGAAAATGGAGACAATATCTATGTATTCTGTCTACACTATAGAGAGTGGTTTTGAGGAGAATATGAGGCCTTATTTCAAGGTGCTTTTGAAATTGCAAACTGTTACAAAATATGAGCTTATTATCATGATTATTATTATTAAAATATGCCACATTAATGGGTAGTGTTCCCCTTAGAATAAAACACTTTCTGGAAAGTTGAGTTATGATGGTGGTATAAATGCAAAGTGAAATCAGTGATTTTCTGTATGTATTTACCAACTACATATACCAAACACAGTCTCATTGAAAATGAAATCTCTACCAAATGGAGGGAAATAAATGTTAACAATTTTCTTCCTAGATTGGGTTGTAATGTTGATATAACAAGGACATGTCAAAAAGTTTTTGCTTGTTTAACATAAGAAAATATTATTTCAGTAAATGGAACGTAAAGGTGAGTTTTTCCAAGAAATAAATTTGTTGAGAAGTGACATTCCTTCCCCCTCCCCCACCTAAGGATATGCTTCTTGGATGTTAGAAACCCTATAGAACAGAAAAAAAAATATTTTAAATTTGAACTTTCGTAGATGTGGCTCCTGTTTTGAGTGACGACAAACAGAAAGGGTAGCATGATTATTCCCCATTGCTTTCTCCTTCAATTGCAATTGATTTTTATTAGTAACTACGAGGATCAGAAACAGAGTTTCTGTCTCTGTTAATGAACTGAGGTGTGCAGGTGCATATGGATATGTTCATAAAAATCAGGGCTCTAAAGTGCACAAATTCTCCCCAATTTTCCACAATATTTTCTGTTTCTTATCATTATGACTAAATAACGATGGCAAAACTAATGATGCCATTACCCTGTAATTGGGAATTGAGGCTGTTTAGCAATGATAAAGCATGCCACGGACAGAGTTAATGGGCCAACCAGGCAGCCCCACTGGGTAGCTAGTCCACAGAGCAAGGAAACTGAACAGTAGCAAGGTAGAATGCTGTTCATAAAAGGTAGCGAGCATCAGGAAACAGCTTTTACAGATGATTGTCTCCTGCTCTGTCAGCCTAGGGAAAGCTAAACGAGCTCGAATAAAGATTTAAGGGGATTGTGGATGTGAAATGTAAAGAGCCATCTTTTCTCCATGATTCAACCTTTTAGAAACTTCTTGCTGACCTCATTTTCAAAGGAATCCATCATTTTAACCCTACCCTATTCTCATTTGCCTTCTCATTTAAGTGGAGATGACACTATAGATTTTAGGGGCTTTAAATGTATATATTTATTTAAAATGCATGTTCTATCCAGCATGGTACCTGGAACATAGTAGGATCCCAGTTTGCTAGTAGCTCAATCAATAGGCATGAACCTCTTATAAAAGAATGTAAAGTAGTATCTTCACTCAAGAATATACCCTAGCTCAATTTAGTGGAAAAATACCCTGAAATTCTCACAGATTTATAGCACTGAGAATGTTTTCCTAAGACTAGTCAGGATAAAATGAAAGCAGACCTGGATGAGAAATAAGGAAAATTGGGGGGCATGGATAGACAAACCACATCTAGAGTAGCTTACCCCTGAAACTGTTCCCAGGACTGGATTCAGAAAACAGGAAGTATTTTCTCAAAGAGCCATTTCTTTTCTATAAATAAACCATACTCTATAATTTATTTTTTTACCTAGAACAGGTGATATGTGAAATGCCACTGCTATAAATGATACAATGTCTCCCATTAGTAATAATGATACTATTATTTATTTTTTTGTGCCAAGCATTATCTGAAATACTTTCAATTGATTGTTTTATTTAATCTCCACAATAAGCCTATGAGGTGCGTTTGATTAGCTTCCACATTTTTCTGTTTGGATTCATGAGTCTTAGGTAAAGCAGCGTGCCCAGGGTTATACCATCAGAAAGTCATAAGGCAGGAATTTAAAAGAAGCCTGATTCAATTCCGTGGTCTTAACCATTACACCACATTGCAGCACATGGTACAAAGTGCTCTCCATGCATTGCCTCAGTTGACCTCCTGAATGTTCTTTCAGTTAGGCTGAGCTTGTTCTTAGAGCTCCATTTTACAGATGGAGGTTTAGAGAAGTAAATAACTTGCCTGGGACTTATACAGCTAGTTAGTGGCAAAGCCAGGTCACCATCCATCTTTTTGCCTTCGTCAGGAAGCCAATGTTCTGGATGTGCAATGCATTACATAGTTCCCAGGTAATCCTCAGGTTTGAGGAAAGCCACTCATTTTTCAAACATCTAAGTTGCTCCCCTCTTCTAAGAAGGAACACTCCCCCATCTATATTATTCTTTCCTCCCAGAAAGAGAGGACCACACTTCCAGGGCCCAAGTCTACTTCCTTTGTGTCTTTCAATCTCTTTACTTAAGTCCTTTTTCCCAACACATGCATCTGAGTTTATACATTCAATTTTCCAGGTCACTTTTAGGTGGATCTCTTATCACAGCTTTTTATTTCACAGAATGCAAAAGGACATTCCGTTCTCGATTATACCCACCAGGATGGTTGCTGTTCATCCTGTAATCCCTGGGAGGCATCTCTCTGTGGTTTGGGGCTTTAGCCATTAGTGGAAGCAGCTGTGACAACAGTAACGTTCACCCAGTTTCTACTGTCACTGTAACAACCCCAGAAGTGAGCCATGTTCCACATGCCAGGGGAGCAGACAGTCACAGCACAGACCTTGGGGACCCCTGGGGTGCAGGAAGGAGCCCCGAGACAGCTCTAGTAACCTTTTCCAAATATCCGATTTTTTTGTTGTTGGTTGCACTCATGTTGCCTAGATGAAAATATTATGTCACATACTCCTCCAGAAATTGTTTTGATTCACCAAAAGACTTCTGGCTAAACAGCCCTCTCCCCAGGGAGAAAATGCGAATGCATATATGCATATCTGCCCTGCTGGATGTTCCCCAGGATTTAAAAATACGTTAGTCTCTATTATAGGCATATGCAGACACATTATGGGAATGTAAAGAAATAAATAGTGACTGCTTAAGCAAGTACTCACCGATGTGTATGTTTGTAGCTGGGTATATATTAATAGATACCACATGTGAGAATTGAATATATAGCGCTCTTTAATTTAGAAACCTTTACGGATGGAGGAAGCATCACAGGTTACGCAGAGATAAAGTACTGTCCTACGGTCCATGCAGACAGGCAAGGCAAGTTAAAGGCCAGGGGGAAGTTAAAAGTTGATGGGATCAATGCAAGAAACTACATGGTTTCTTTAATTATTTTTCTTTCCTTCCTCCCTTTTTCTAATTTTTTTCTTTGGGGACGGGGGCTATAGGCAGGTTAAACATTAACAGTAGGAAATTTCTATCTCTTTCGCTTCCTTTGCTTTAATGAAAAAGTTTCATTCTATAAGCAAGCCTTTACAATAGTTTTTTTTCTTATAAGTATATTGTCTCTTAATTCCCTTTCAACTAACTATATCAGAGAATCTTGACTGTAAATTACTATTTAAGGTACCATGAGATCTAGTTTCATCCAATCAAGTGTCCATCAAACCACTGATTAATTACTCTATGCTGAATGTTTGTTAGAGATCAAGCAATGATTTCCAAAACAGGCATTACTGATAATCAGTGACTATCCTACCAGCAAGCTACATTTTTGTGCTTGTTTTCACTTGTGTGTTCCAGAAGCAACCAATCATTTACCTTCCAGAGAGCCCTGATACCATTTTATTAAGATATTTCGTTCAAAGAGCAGCTAGTTTTGCCATTAATTCTAATGATCTGTTTTTTTTCATTGAAGAAGGAGTACTTTGATCCCATCACCTCATTATGATGTTTTGCTGAAAGAAAAAAGTCTGAGAATTGCTAATTTAAAGAGAATGCTGCTCTTAGGAAGAGTTGAGTATAGGGCGGATGTCTCTGTCTGTGACATCATGATCTGTATTCATTGTCTGCATCTATCAGAAGTGGAATGAGGCAGGGAGGTTAATACTCTTTTTCACATGGTAATTTACAATTGGAATCTTGAGCATCAAAACAAATTTGTAAATTAGGGAGGAAATAGTAATGTGGTAGGTAGAGCGGTAGAGAATGGGAACGATTGGAAGGGAACGTATATAATCTCTCAGCATCACATCTAATTACCTCAGTTCATCTGTACCTACTGGCTCTGACCTCACATCTCTTATTATAGGAGTGTCATTCACACTCCTGTCCAGGACCAGTCTTGTACTTCTAAATGAGATACCAATCCTTTTCATCTATGTAGAGCCATCACTCCAGCAAATCTCTCCTCTCCTCTCATTATAGCCATTCTCCCTCCACTGAATCATGTTCATCAGCGTATTAATAATTTATTAGTCCTGAAAGAAACTTCTCTTGATTACATTTTCCTTGTTCTTGTTACTGCCGTTTTATTGGCTCCCATATACGGTAAAGCTCTTTGACATTCCCTGTGATCAATGAGGTGTTTGTTCATTTTACCACTCTCTCCCTCGTCTAAAATGAGCTGGTCATGGTAGCTGTGACTTTCATATTACTGAACCCAAGGCCAATCCTCACTCTTTGTACCTATCCAATGCTAGCACTTGCTACAGCAGACCTCTCTCTTCCTGGAAATACTTGCTTCTCTTGGCATCCTAAATACCTCTGTCCAAGTCCTCTTCCTCCTCTTCTTTCACCTTCTTTTCCTGCCTCATTCGTGGCTCTTTCTAAATCTTTCTCCTTTTCCTTACTTCCTAATGGTGATTATCCCAAGAGTTACTTCTTGGACTTCCCCATCTTTTCCCTTTGTGACTTCATCCAATCTAATGGCATTAAACACCATCTACATGTTAACTAATGAATGCAGAGATCATGTTCTCTAATCTGTGTATTACAGTTTGGAAATTGTACCCACATAGGGACAGTTTGGAAATTGTACCCATAACGCCAAGCCAGAACTGCAATCCAGATGTCCATGTCCCCATTCAGGTGTTATTTTATGGACATAATTTAACTTTTGGTTAAGATTTTGTTCTTATGTATTTCGTGCTTTTGTTTGGGAACAGTTGGAAGTGAATGAGAGTGACTAGAGGGGAGAAACCATCACTGTTGAAATAAAAGCTAAAAGTGAAATTCTTTTTGTTTTTCAGATCAATGATAATAAAGAACATCCATATCCCAACACTAGGCATTTGAGCCAAATATAAATTAACTACTTTCTAAAGCTCGGTTGTTGTTAACGTGCCAATTAGAACTTTGGCTATCTATTACTATTAACCAAGAAAGTGAAAATGTACCAGATGAGTGATGGTCCAGTATGTAATGTGATTTTATTGTTACTATTATTGCCTACAATCTATTCTCACTCTTTTATCTATTCCCTTCCCATACTGTAAATGTATCATCATGTCACCCCAAATTTAGAAATTTTCAAATCTCTTTGTAGCTTGTGACACTGTGTCATGCCATCCATGTTTGTAGTTATTTGCTTCCAATCTACTTCAAATCTCAGATGTGAAAAGATGACATTTCTTACACATTAAGATAAATAGTGCATTCTTTCCATCACTTCAGGGAATATGTTAGTCAAGTGCTATAATTTTTGCATTTTGCTGTTTATAATATTAATAGCTATGCAATAAGAAGTGTACAACTGAACTGTCAAGAATGATTTGTTACCAGATGTTAGCACAATTTGCCAGCTGTCAAATTTTAATAATTTTTATTTGTCTAAAATGTGATACTTAACTTTTATGGTAAATCAAGACATATAGCAGAACTTACTCCATATTGTAAAAGCTGAGGGAAAGCTTTGCACGTGGCTTGATGGTTTCAACACCTTGAATTGAACATGTACTTCACACCTATTTTGAAAGCAACTTTTTTTGTGCAATAGGGATAGGTCAGAAAGTTTGTGCTTTGCTTTATGTTTTTTATACCCTGAGCTTTGTACAGCCCTAGACAACTTACAGCTCTTCAATACCTATAAAGTGGATGCAACAATCAAAACTTCTAAAAATGTTAGTTTTTTCTTTCAATATATTTCATCTTGTTTCTGTTCTCTGATAACCTCAGGTACAAAAGCAGAGGAAAAAGATGTTTCTTTAAAATAAACAAGTATGTCTTTATGTTTCTATTTTAAAATATCGACATATTTTTCATCTATTATATGCATAAGATTAAAAACATAAATTCAGCCTATCAATAATTTTTCTAGGCTCTGTAAGATGGACATCCTTGATACCATGGGTAATTTTACCTAGGTTGATACCACAAACTTGACTTTGTCAATTCATTCAAGTGACTTATAATTTGGTGGAAAAACAAACAGCTGCTAATTGCATTAGCTTAATTTCCATTACTTTGCAATACATTTAAAAATCTTCAGTTGTATTTAGGGCAAAGAATAGGAGCAAAAGTTCTCCGTATCTAGAAATTTCTCAAATCTGAGATTCTTTTTCTCCATTTTCTTTTCTGTGACTTGGAAAGCTAAAAATCTACAAAATAAGTTCCAGTAAGTTCACATTCAACAAAATCTTTGATTTTGATTAAATAAACATTGAAATCTGTTATAACTGAACTACTCAAAAGCAGGTACAATGAGGAAGAGCAAATGATATTTGGCTTTATTAAAGACATAGGATTTGAGCATATGTTAAATAAAATTCTCATTGATATAAACCACAGAAAAATGTCAAATAAAAACAAACACACACAAATAAATTCTAATACATCATTTGTGTTCAGCCTCTAAGTGTATCTCAAATTCATACATATCCCCCCAACTCTACTGATGTCATCCTAGAGTCAGTCCAGACATATCACTCAATTGCATTGCTCTGAGTGGTTTCCTCCTTCCATCCTATCTCCCCAGGATCTCATTTTGATTCTCTCTCCCCAAGACAATAAGCACAGAGAACTGGGCTGTCTGGTTCACTGCTTATCTCCAGCACACAAAACACAATATAGATGTTCAATAAATATTTTGTAAATGAATGAATGGATGGATGGACACATGAAAGAATACCTTAAAAATCTCCTTGAATCAAGTCTTTGTTTCCTTTTTTCTAAAAATATCCATTATAAAAATTATGGGAATGCTAACCAAGTTTTTCTTTTCAATGCTGGGTTAAAAAAAAGGAGCCAAGTCCATTACAATCTGTGAAGGAATTATCTTCTTTCCTGAGAATACTGAACACATGGGTCGTTAAGTATGGCCTATACCAAAATAATGACAAGTGATTAAGTTACAACTGGACTAAGATTTTACAGAATCTATTGAATTACATTCTGATACTTTAAGGATTAGAGATTGGTCCTTCTCCAGGAAATAATTTTTTTTTAAAAAACATACATACATACATACAAACATATATATGCATTTCTTATGTAGATCTTATTTTTGGTTTATAAAATGAAGAAAAAGAAATGTCTGCCCATTGTGTTAAATACAATATTCGTATCCTTTTCTAGAAGTTTCACATTTTTTTTGAAGTCTGAGCCAAATGAAGTAATGGTTCAATATCCACTAATATCAGCTTCTAGATAGATACTATGCAGGATATTTGGATTAAAATTCAGTCTTGACCATGTAGGAGATAAGTGACTTTCAACAACTTACATAAAGTGTTTGTTGGTTTCAATTCCCATTACTATTAAATAAAAACAATAAATTAAATATTAGATTTAAATAAATATTAATAAATATTACTAGATTTGCCAATCATTTATAATTTTCTATATAGAATAATATAGTATAGTTATAATACACAAGTATTACACACAAGTACTACAACCACCCTAAATATAATGGTATGCAAAATTTTGTACCCATGATATTGTGAGTCAAGATTTTGGGAAGGCCTCTAATGGGCAGTTGAATTCTAGTTTATTCTTAAGGATATTTACATCTTTATTCGTAAGGAATATTGGTCTGTTTTTTAAATCTCCTCATGATGTCTTTGTTTGGTTTTGATGGCAGAGAAGTACTAGCTTCATGAAATGAGTTGGGAACTATTCCTCCCTATTCTACATTTTGGAACAGTGTATGAAGAATTGAGGATAATTCTTCTTTAATCATTTGGCAGAATTAATCAGTGAGACCATCTGGACTTGTGTTTTTCTTTGTGGGATTTTTTTTATTACTTTTGTTAAAAAAATTACTTGTTATAGATCTATTCAGATTTTCTGTTTCTTCTTAAGTGAACTTCATTAGTTTGTATTCTCCTAGGAGTATGTACATTTCATCTAGGTTGTCTAATTTGTTGTCATACAAGTGCTCATAGTATTCCTTTGCAATCCTTTTATGTCTGTAAGGTCTGTAACAACGTATCCTCTGTCATTCCTCATTTTGTCAATTTGAGTCCTCTCTCTTTTTTTCTTGATCAGGCCACCTAAAAGGTTTGCGAATATTATTGATGATTTCAATCAACATTTGATTTTGTTTACTCTGTTTTTTGTATTTTCTTTGTTTCCATGGAAATCTTTATTTTTTTCCTTTCTTCTAACTTTGGATTGAGTTTGCTGTTCTTTTTGTAGTTTCTTAAAGTGAAAGTTTAGGATATTGATTTGAGATTTTTATTGTTTATTTAAATGTATGCATTTATAACTGTAAATTTCCCCTTAAACACTGCTTTAGCCGTATTTCATGTTTTAGTTGTGTTTTCGTTTTTACTTATTGCAAAATACTTTCTAATTTTCCTATGATTTCTTCTTTGACCGATTATTTAGGAGTATATGGTTTAAGTTATAATCAATTGTGAATTTCCTGAATTTTCTTTTGTTATTGATTTATAATTTCATTCTATTTTGGTCAGAGTATATTTTGCATGATTTCAGTTATATAAATTTGAGATTTTATTTATTGCATAGCATATGGTCTATCACTTGGAAAAATGGTGTATTCTGTTCTTGGTGGGAGTATTTCAGAGATGTCTATTTGGCTTATAATGTTGTGCAAGTGTGTCATTTCTTTCTCGACCTTCTGAGTCATTGTTGTAAACATTAAAAGTGGGATATTGAACTCTTCAACTATTATTGTTAAATTGTATTTTTCTTCTTTCATTCCTGTCAGTTTTTGGTTCATGTATTTTTGGGATTCTGTCACTAGGTATGTATATGTTTTTAATTGTTATGTCTTATTGAAAGATTAACACTTTTATCGTTATAAAAATGTTCTCTGTTTATGATAATATTTTGTCATAAAGTTAATATTTTTGTCTGATACTAATATGGCTACTCCAGCTTTTTGGGGGGACTGTTTGCATGAAGTATCTTTTTGATCTTGTTACTTCAACTTATTTGTATATTTAAATCTAAAATATTTATCTCACAGACAGCATATGGTTGGCTCATTTTTATACTGCCAATCTGCCTTTGAATTGGAATGTTTAATCCATTTGCATTTAATGTAATTACTAGAAAGGTAGGATTTATGTCTGATATTTTCCTATTTATTTTCTATATGTCTTTTTTGCCCTTTATTTTTCTATTACTTCTTTCTTTGTTAAATAAATATTTCACCATGTATAATTTAAATACCCTTATCATTTATTTTATTTGTTTGAATTATTTTCATAGTGATTGCCCTGAGAATTAAAATTAACATTATTGATTTATAAAAACCTTGTTTGGATTAGTACCAACTTGATTTCAATAGTATATAAAGCTTTTATTCCTGTACAACTTCATTCTATTCACCCCCTCTTTGTGCTATTCTGTCAAACAAATTACATTTCACCTACTGCAAGCTCATCAACATAGTTTTATATTCACTGCTTTATAGAGTCATCTTCCAAAAAATAGGATAAAAATATTTAAGATAAATATACATTCATACTGTCCTTTATATTTACCTATATAGTTACATTTACTGGTGTTCTTCATTTACTCATTAGGATTCAAGATAGTATGTAAGGTATTTTCATTTCATCCTGAAATAATTACCTTGTTATTTATTACAGGTCAGGTCTTCTATCCATAAATTGTCTCTTTTTCTATGTCTGAGAAGCCCTTAATTTCTCTATCACTTTTAAAGGATAGTTATGCTAGATGTAAAATTCTTTGTTCACAGTCTTTTTCTTCAGTACTTGACTATATCATCTCACTCTCCATGGTTTCTCAGGGGAAATCAACTGCAAATCTTCTTGAGGATGCCACGTGTATGATAAATCACTCCTCGTTTGCTTGTTTCGAGGTTTCTCTTTGGCTTTTGATAGTTAAATAATTATGTGATTAGATGTGGATCACTTTGGGTTTATCCAACAAGAGTGAATGAGCCCCAACCTGTGTAGATTAATGTTGTTCATCAATTTGGAAAAGTTTTAAGTATTATTCCTTTAAATCTTGATGCTCCTTTCTCTCCCTCACCTTTTCTGGGACTTCCATTATGCATATATTGATATCATAGACTTTGCCCTAGAAGTCTCTCAGGCCTTGTGCATGTTTCTTCATATTTTTTTTTATTGTTCCACAGAATAGGTAACATTAATCTGTTTTCAAATTTGCTATTCTTTCTTCTACCAGAAAAAAGAAAATCTGGTGGTAAGCCCCTCTAGTAAATTTTTATTTATGTTAATAAACTTTTTAACTTCAGAATTTTTGTTTTTATTTTTTGAATTATTTCTATCTTCTTATTGACATTCCCTGATAAGAAATAATTCTCATACTTTCTTTTAGCTCTTCAGACAAGGGTTGATCTAAGTCTTTGTAATAAGTCCAGTAGATGGGTTCTTCAGTACAGTTGTCATTGATTGTGGTTTTCTTTTATAGCACCTATATTCTCTTATTTCCTCACATGCCTTATACTTTTTAATAATACCTGGGGATTTTAATCAATATAATGTAATAACTTTGGAAATCAGAATCTCCCCCTTTACCATGGTTGTTTGTTGTTGCTATTTGTTGTTGCACATTTTTGCTGCTGGTTTAGTGACTTTTCCAGACTAATTCTGTAACGTCCCTACTCTTTGTCATGTGCGACCTCTAACATCTCCGCCCACTTAGCCTTGTAGTCAGCTAGTGTTTAGACAGAGATTTCCTTAAATGCATGGAACCTGTAAGTCAATATTTTCCAGGGGCAACTTGCATTAGTTGAGAATGTCTTTATTATAAAGATAAGGCAGACAGTTTATAATTCTGCCTTAGGCTTTATTTGCTCCTTGCACAGAGCTCCAAGTTCAGGTAGAGGTAAGAGATTAGGCCCTCTCAGGTCTTTCCTGGGCAGGTACACAGTCATACTCAGGTACTTGGGCTACTAGATATTTTAGAATTTTGCATAAACTTCTATGGGTATCTTGTTCCCCAACATTTTCTCTTCTGTTTTGCCAAGCTTTTGGTTTGCTCCAATTGTTATCACCACTTTAGGCAGGTGCAATGCCACGGATTATTTTTATAAATGCCCTAAAAAAAGCTATTTGCATTCAGTGAACTCTGAGTATGATCAAAAAAAGACAAACTCTGTGAGTTTCGATTTCTAGGGAACTGCCAGATAGGTCAAATCATGACAATTTTCTGGTGATAGGGCTTTGGGGGAACCCCAAATCATTTATACCTTCTAGTGGCTGATAGGAACCTAATTTTCATGACTATAGTAATTGACAGGCTGCTCGTTTTTTCAAGGAAACCATGGGGCAGGAGGGTGGAGGATAGAAATAAGACAAGCTAATAACTCACTGTTATTACTAACATTCATCTGTTTTTCTTGAATAAGTATTCCCTAGGTTGTGGCAAGCCTCTGGTTAATTTCCAGGCTTGATTTTGACAATTTTTGCTAGTTCTCATTGCTTTCATGGAGAAGGTTTTCAGAGGTCCATACTTTACCAGTTCTACTGGCATTACTTCTCTGTGGTTCCATTTTAATCCATATAGTTTCATATACAGTGTTTGGACCTGGAGTATCCACTTCCAAGATGTTTCCTTCACTCATTAGTCTGGTATTTAAGTGTACCATGACTGTCATGACTGCTCTATTTCTTTCTTTCCATGGTTTATGTTCTGGATCCTCTCCCCGTGTCTGGATCCTCCTCATAGCAGTATAGTATCACAATACTTTGTACAAGATAGCTCGTTTTTTCCATAAGACCAAGCTAAGAGCCACCTGCCCTACTAAAGGAAATAGCATAATTTCTACTGTAGTCTGTTTGTCAATTCAATTACAGATTAACCCAAACTCAAGACATTCTGTCTCTTAATGGAGGAAATACCAAAGAATTTGTGATACTCCACAAATTTATCACACATACATTAGCTGCTTTACCTTCATAAAGTTTTATGGAATATTTACTATTCTCGTTTTACTAAGGCTAACACTGAGACTAAAGCTAAATATATAAAATGTATGAAGCAGTGATTTGAATCTATTTCATGTTATTCTAACTCTAACTTTGTGTCCTTTGGTGATTATAGTATGGATAAGCAGTTTTCCAAAATTACTTTCACAGAACCATAGTACTTAGGAATTTTCTATTAATAGAAAAGTATTCTATAATGAAATATTTTTAAAATTAAAATCAGTATATCTGATTCCCTTATTAGAGGCTCTCAATGTATATTTTCATACTAAGATTCCTTCTCTTTCCCCAAAATAATTTTTGTGTAAATAACATCTATCCCTTTCCAATGAAAATTCATGAAATATACTTTGGGAAAGACTTAGTAGATGGTTATTCTTAATATTTACTGAATTAACTTTAAGGAAGGTAATCATTACTAAGTATCCCTGACCTTAGGGACTTAAATAAATTGTATGTTTCTAGGCTTGATTGTTGAATCATGTGCTTTAAACAGAAAGGTGGATAGGGTAAAGTATAGGCACATATAATCTGTTTACCAAGTTAGAGATCTTAGTAGAGGTCAGTTATTGTGGAAACAGGTTTTTTTATATGGGTGGTGAGGAACTGGGCACTTAGGAATAACGACTGGCAAGACCATAGCTGCCACTTTCCAAATTGTGGCTCCTCTTCTTACTGAAAGTAGGGGACAAATTACTCCAACACTCTGCTCCCCAACTGTAACATGAGGACAAAAGTCACGCTCACTTCATGGAATGTTTTAAAGAGAAATGAGAAAATGTGCACATAGTCCTTGGCACATTGTAGGTAGTAGTTAAGTTTATATGATAGTGGGAATTATATTTATAACAACTATTTGGATACTTTTATACATTCTGAAAGAGATGATGTTAAAATTTAGAATTTGTTCAAATAACAAAAGAATTAAAAAATTAAACTCTAATTGGATGGCTTCAAATATTAACTAGCTGTAGCCTCCAAATACTCAAATACCTGCCACTCTTGCTAAACTTAAGTGTCTTTTGCCAGACTTCAAGAATAGGAAAATAGTATTGGTGTGTGCTTATATACAATTAGAAACACAGATATTCCTTAATAACCATATCCAACAATTTGTTAGTAAATGTTTGGTAAGTCATATAAAGAACTTACCTCTTGTGAGTAATTAGGTAAATAAAACGTTTCTTTAGTTAGAAAGCATAGTATGGTGTCTTCAAATAGTTATTGCAAGATACTAGTGAAAAGAGTATTTTTTTTAAGTTGAGAAACTACTATATTTGCATGTTTCCTACACCAAAAATGGTTGTAGAATGACAGAAATAAAAAATAACTACTTAAAACAATTGGTTGAGTTCTATTAAATGTATTGGAAAACAATCTTTGCCCCTAAAGATTAAAAGCCTCTATGAATCCAACAATTTAGCATTTTTGCTTTAGTGGAATGAGCTTGCAGATTTGCATGTCATTTTAATTCATGTCAGAAATGCTCATGATAATGAAAGTTTAAAAAATCCAGTGGTGAAATAGCATCAAGAACATCAAACACATTTATTGCTTGCCATAAAAATATGACATATTATAAAACGCAGTGAATATATTAAAAAGCATCTTATTTATTACAACAATTAAAATAGCAAAGCTTAATAACTAATAAACCCAGAGAGAACTTTGTTTTCCAATAAAGGGTTTTTTTTTTGTAATAAAAGATAATTTTGACAAGAATGTTTCCCATGAAATACCTACAACCATGGCAGTTATTTGTTGTACTTAGTAAATGCTGAAAAATACATTTCCTTGTGTACAAGCAGCTTAAATATGTATTCTGCCATCTTCTTTAGAAATTTTAGCCAAGTCTAATTAAATGTTTCTAATTAAAATTGTGCAGATAGGAAGGAAATTAATGGCTTTGTTTGAACTATTTGTTTATTTCATCATCAAGTGCACTGGATAAAATTGCAATGCCAAGAAGAAATCATCAAAATTATTCTTTACCCTGTTGATTTCCTGTAATGTCAATTCATTCATAACCTTCATTTTTCCAGCTTTAGAGGAAAACAGAAACAGCTAAATATAACACCTTGACCTAGGGGATTTTTCCCCCAAAAACTATTAGCTGCAAACAACATGTATTGAACAAAATAAAGGTTAAGCTTTAATTAAGCATTCTAAATATATTTAGGGAGATATCGAATAACTCATAATGCCACCACCCACGCAATTCACCAAGAGCTTTGAATAAAGTAAATTATAACTGAGGCCAAGAGGGTGCTTAGATGATTTACTGCATCATGTGGCTTTCCATGGCAAATTATGATTGCCCTTACATTATATACAGTTGTTTCTAGGAGAGGAAAAAACGTATTCTAAAAATAAATAAATAAAACTGTCTTGAAAATGCTGCCAACAGTATAGAATGTCTTCCAGGGAATGGCTGAATTTAAAGCCACATGCATACTTATTATTTTTTTTTTTCTCCCCAGATTTTCAAATGCTCTTTCTAGGGCCTAAAACTTAAGGTGCAACCAAGCTCCTGGGACCTAGTACATTCAAGTCCTGTTGCGGCAGTGAGCATACGAGTGGTTTATTGGCTGCCAAAACTGGAGGATTAATCTGTGGTTTCAAAATCGGAACAAAAACTCAGCACTAAAATACAGGTTGAAGAGGACAATTTTTCAGGGAGGAAGTGGAGAGTGTCCCGAGATCCTGGAGGGAAGGGCTTTTTCTCTCTGCTTTTCTGCTTCTAAGGAATACTCATGATACTGGCTTGAGCACAATTTTCAGATTCCTAACTGTGAGCTGTCTTGGCACATCTCTTTTTTCCCACTAAACTCTTCCTAGTGGTCTGAAACAGGTGTTGGGAGCTCAGCTGCCACTCAGAGCCCAATGCAAAGGCTTGTTGCTAGAATGATCTCTGAGACAGAGGCTCAGCGACAGCTCTGGCAGCCAGTTTTAGGTCTATGTCTGTGCCACTCCCCATGGGGCACAAATCAGAAATTTTGGTAAAAAAAATGATCCATCATATATTCATTTACTCACTCTCTCATTCTGAGGAAGGTATTAACTATGACCATTTTATGTGTCTATGAACTGAGTTTGGGGAGATTAAATTACTTGCCTAAAATCACTTAAATGATAAAGAGAGAGCACAAGTAATTGAACCGTGATCAATCTTAATTTTACACCTGCCCTCTTCCCAATATATCTTATTACTATAATTGAAGGTCAATGTGTGCGTGCTGGGGTGAGGGGAGAGATTTTTTTCCCCTATCCTAGTATTTGGGAAAGATTTTCTTCACATTTTGCAACTACATCTGGATGTCTTTATATTCTGTGAGATTTAGCTTTTGAAAAAATGTGTTGGTACTTGGAATTTTTGAGTCATCAGCTTTCAAAGATATCCATTTATGTATGGCAATTAGTACTCCTACGTGTTGTGGTGGATTTGTAGTGTACTAACTTAGCTAGCCTGGGCAGTGTTTTCCAGGTTCCTGTCCCCTATATAGTACCCTGTTAGCATGGGACACAAGAGGCATCTTACATGAGATTTGAAAGGCAGAAGCTTGAATCAGTTATCATAAATTCTTTTTTTTTTGGGACAGAGTCCCATTTTGTTGCCCAGGCTAGAGTGAGTGCCATGGCATCAGCCTTGCTCACAGCAACCTCAAACTCCTGGGCTCAAGGTATCCTCCTGCCTCAGCCTCCCGGGTAGTTGGATCTACAGGCGTGCGCCACGATGCCCAGCTAATTTTTTGTATTATATAGTTTTAGTTGGTCAATTAATTTCTTTCTTTTTTTAGTAGAGACGGAGTCTTGCCGCTCAGGCTGGCTTTGAACTCCTGACCTTGAGCAATCTTCCCGCCTCAGCCTCCCAGAGTGCTAGGATGACAGGCGTGAACCACCACGCCCGGCCTTACCAAATATTCTTTTACATGCAGAAGCAGGGTGCAGAGCATGAGTTCCTGCAGCTGTAACAGCTGTTGCATCTCTTCTATGTCACCTTTTTGGCGTCAGACAGATGCTGGACCTCAGCTCCTTAAGCTGGTGCCATGTCACCTCCTTCAGCTTCCCCGAATCCTGGGCCAGGTGTGAGTTTAGCTGTGAGATGAAGGGCACCTACAGGCTACACACATCATCAAAACATGCAAATGCATTACTGAGTGTGTACACCTAGAGTACAATGGCTGGGCCAGTGAGCATAATGCCAACCTGTACTCCATTAACATTGTATGAGAGTTTCCATTGTTCCACATCCTCACCAACACTTGTTACTGTCAGGCTTTAAAATGTTAGCTTTTATGATGGGTATGTAGCTGTGTCTATCATGACTTTAATTTTTACTAAGTGAAACCCTATGAAATTGGCATTTTGTATCAAAATGGTCAAACATGGGTCAATTTCACATGACTCAGCCTAATATTTCTCTGATGACTAATGATGTCAAGAACAGTTTTATACATTTAATGGCCATTTGGATTTCATCTTTTGTGTAATGCCTGTTCAAGTACTTTTGCCCTTTGCTCCTTTAGATATCTAACTTTTCTTACTGATGTGTAGGTCTATACATACTTTGAAATATGTGCGCTGTGTCAGTTATACATGTTGAGAATATCTTGTTTCACATTGTGGCTTATCTGCTAATTCTCTTAATGATGTCTTAATTTTAATGAGATCATATTGCCAATATTTGCCTCTATGCTTAGTGTTTTTTTTTTTACTTGTTTAAAATTTCTTGTAACCAAGGTCATAAAGTTATTCTCTAATGTTTTCTAAAATATATATATATATATACATATATATATATATTTGGTAATATTATTAACAGTGCAGGATAAAATGGACTTAGCAAAAATGTGAGGATGTCTGTTTTAGTTACTGCTTGGCAATAAAAGCAGTTTGCATGCTTAAAAAGAAAAAAAGGTGGAGGCTTTGAGGCAGTGAGAAGCCAACACTGGCTTTAGTCCATTGTCAGAGATTCCCTTTTCTCCTCACTTTTCCGACTTCCCTCCTCCCCAACAGCCCCCCCTGTGGATTTCAGGCTCTAACAAAAAACACAGAGATAACAGTCTTATGTAGACTGTTACGTAGACTGTTTAGCTCCCACAGTTGCACAGTGTCAAGTCCATACAATAAATCTCCTGTTGAATAGGGGGAGAGAGACAGACAGACAGACACACACAGAGAGTGTGCACTGTCCTCTAGTGAGCCCACTTCTCTAATTGCTCCCTATTTCCATCCTTTCCTCCACCACATGCTTTTCTGTTGATTTTATCCCTATTCTAGTTTCTTCTACTGATGCAACTGATTATTTTCTCTTGAATTATCCCTCTTAGTGAACTAAATTATTTATATGTGACTTTGTTTTTCATCTGCCAGTTCCATGATTTTTCTCTAACATTTTAAGCACATCTTCTTTTCAATTTTATTTCACTCAGTCACCTGAAGCTGACCTTGTTGATCCTTGCTATGTTTTGGAGAGTGAATGCTTTTCATTTAGTTCCTTTTAATGTGACTTTTGCTTTCACAATGGTAGTGTTGATCTCTTCCATTTCTTTTACTAAGCCCTCTCCGTGTACTTTATAGTTTCTATTTATGTTGCTTTTTTTTTTTATCATCTTTGAACTCTGTGAAATGTCACAAATCTGATACATTATTTTTTGGATATTTTAAGTAGCATTTATTTATAACACAAAATGTAATTCTGCTTTGCTGTATCACCTTTATGGTTTGAATTATTTTCCTCCCTACTTTTTAATTTTTTAATTTCAGAATATTATGGGGGTACAAATATTTTGCTTACATAAATTGCTTTTATACTGTTTGAGTTAAAGTTATAAGTGTGCCCATCACCCAGATAGTGTGCAATGTCCCCTTTAGGTGTGAATTTACCCACCCTCCCCTCACCCTTCCCACCTGCTTGATTTCCAATGAATGTTAATTCCATATGTGTACATAAGTGTTGATCGATTAGTTCCAATTTAATGACAAGTATATGTGGTGTTTGTTTTTCTATTCCTGTGATACTTAGAAGAATGGTCTTCAGTTCCATCCAGGTTAATACAAGAGGTATTAGTTCACCATTTTTTTTTTTTATAGCCGGGTAGAACTCCATGGTCTACATATATCACATTTTATTAATCCACTCATGAATTGATGGGCACTTGGGTTGTTTCCACAATTGTGAATTGCATTGTTATAAACATTCGAATGCAGGTGTCTTTTTTATAGAATGTCTTTTTTCCTTTGGGCAAATACCCAGTAGTGGGATTGCTGGATCAAATGGTAGTTCTACTTTTAGCTCGCTGAGCTACCTTCATACCACTTTCCATAGAGCTAAGTGTTCCTATCTCTCCGCATCCATGCTAGCATTTGCTGTTTTGGGACTTTTTGATAAAAGCCATTCTCACTGGAGTTAGGTGATCTCTCACTGTGGTTTTTATTTGCATTTCTGTGATTATTAGAGATGTTGAACAACTTTCAGGTTTGTTGGCCATTAGTCTATCTTGTTTTGAAAAGTGTCTCCCTACTTTTTTTCATGTCTCTTAATTCTTATGTAGAAGCTTCCATAGCTTCCAAACCATTTGTTGTTGTGGTTATGCATTTTAAAATGGGATTCCCTTTTTTATTTTCTCTGGACTTGATAATTTTTGAAGAATAGTGTCAGGGAGTATGAGGTGGATCAGCCAACCACTACCTCAAATGTTCCAAGAAAGAAATTTATTTTCCTCCTCGGGATGTGAACACCTCCAAAGAGTTGTTCTGAAATATTTGCAAAGATAGTTGTGTTTTCCCTTTGGTTGGTTTTAATTTTCAAAGCACTTTTATCCCTTTCTTGACTGTGATTCAGCATTATTTCTAGTTTATGAAAAATCTCCTTTACTCTTTTACATTTTTTCTTTCCCCTTTTTACTTTCACTTGGTTTGAAAGATGAAAGCTAGATAGCGACTGTTATTAGAAATTTTGACTAGAGCTTACATTTTTTAAACCATAAATTATAAATAATTACATAGAATGACCAGTTTTTGCTGGCTTCCTCTCTCAACAATATATACTAGTAGGTACTTCAACCAGAAGTTCTTGCTCCATTGAACCCAGTTAGCAGCAAAACTGGAAAAAAAAAAAAAAGAGATCAAACTAACAATAAATTAGACTCTTACTCTTAATTCAAGGTCTACAATATGCCTAGATATAAACTGCTTGTCAGATCTAGAGCCTCTCTTCATATTTCTAATTGTTGGGTAGTACCCTGTTTTCATCCAACCCAAATATTTGGACATCACAGAGTGGTTAATGGTATAAAAAGAAAATCAAAGTCTCATTTCTAATATCTCACAGGTTAAAGAAACCAAAATAAAAATTAGAATATATTGTGATTTAAATGAAAATGAAAAAGCAATGTTTAATAGAAATTTTATAGCTCTAAACATATATGTTATAAAGGAAAACGTTTCAAATAAATGACCCAAATCTCCAACTTAAGAAAGTAAAAATAGAAGAACAAGTTATAACTAACATAGGCAGGAAAAAGGAAACAAGAGTGAAAGAGAATAAAAGACTCTACCTATATTACAGTGACCAAAGGAAGACTTCTTTGAGGACATGATGCTCAAGTTGAGCCTCGCTGTTTGAGAAAGAATTATTTAAACAAGATAGAGGAAAAGAAAACAGTAGGTATAAGGATATGAAAAATAAAGTAGAATAAGCCAGGCAAGCATATTCCAGAAATTGGGAGGTCATTGTGACTACATCTCAAGTTGCAATACACATGAGATTGATTCCACACTCATTACTTGACTTTAATTTTGTAGACTGAGACCCTCCAAAGTATCTTTAGCAACCTTTTATAATTTCCTCCAAAGGATACATTCCAAGCCTAAGAAATCACTGTGAATAATGGGGCAAAAAAGCTCCCATATCTGTGAAGTGTTAATGAGGCCACATATATTGTAAAAGAAATATTCTTGGATTTTGGTAATTTTTTGCCAGTCTTTGGTTTATAATCTTAAACTGGGAGCAAAGATTTTTAACTGAACCAAGTTTCCTCTGGAATTAATGCCACACTTTTTCACACTTCTTAGATTTCTGTAGCGCACCAGTGCAATACCAGAAAGAATAAAAGGAAGAATGCAAGCAAGCAAGGAAAGAAATAAGGGAACAAGGAGAAGGAGCATCAGGGATAGGATTAAAGGAAAACATTTACTTTAAAATATATTTTTCAATACTTACCTTACCTTTGCCTTTTCAAGAAGTGCTAGAAGGTAACAGTGCAAAAACAGCAGTCTCTTGAAGTCCCCATAAACCCAAACGAAGCATCAGGAATATTAAAAAATATAAGTACTCATATTTCTACTAAAATAATCATGTATATTTCACTTTTGAATGTGTTATATGAAAGGCGCAGATGCTAAAATTGTTGCCAATGTCATAAGGGACAACTCCAGGATGCCAGGTGAGTATTAACTAAGGTAAAGCAATCAATACAGTCCAAAGGTTGCCTTGAAGGAACAGAAGTAATGATTATAAATTTGTGCCCCAGCTGCCAAGAAGCAGGATCTGCAATACCAAATAGGTTTGGCTTCAAAGGCAACACAAAGATTAATAAAATTAAGGATCTTTCTTCTGGACAAATTAAACTGCAAGATGGGTAATTTCTAAAAATTCCCTGGATGTGTTTTCAGTTGGTAAACCTTGGTCTTGAAGTATCTCCAAATTTAAAGCTACTGAACTGTAGTGAGAAGGCAGTTAGTTACCAAAGGAGAAATCTCTTAAATAGCCATGGTGCCTTGTTTTGAAGTATCTCTTAGGGATTAGTGTCATAGGATACTTCTGTTCCCATTAGCTTGGCAGGGAACAGTGGTTTGGAATTACCAATGAATTTGGGCTGACCCATGACCAATGGTCCTCAGTCAAAGGTGGTCAGAAGAGGAGTGCAAGATGGCGTTATTCAAATGACTTCTGCTACAGGCAAAAGTAGAAATTCCAGCACAGCTTATTTAAGAAAATAAGGAGAACCTAGCTGGGGTCTCCACAGGTACTAAAATGATGATGCACAGATGATGATGACAGCAATGAAGAACCAAGTAGAAGTCAGATAGCCCTGGCTCCACCACTGGACTTTGGGATAAGTCACACAAAGTCACTTACATCTGTTTCACCTCTAAAATTGGGTCACATTTTCCTCGTTAACAAGTATACTGTGAGGATTAAACAGGATAAATGGTACAAAAGCACATTGTAAATTGTGGAGCCCACACAGATGTTAGCTATTGATATGACAATCTAGCCAAGATGGCACGGTATTCTGTTTGCCATCGCATTCCTGCAAGAGAAAGGTTTTGGCTCAAAACAAATTTGGATGGCGACATAGTTTAAGTCAACCGGTACAGTGGCAGAAAAACAACAGCTGGTTGTCTATATTAGTCCCTTTCACTGTTTTCTTCAGTACTGGGTTTCTATCACAGATAATATAGCCCCTAATTATCAAACAGCATGTGGCTTGGATGGGCTCAGTGGTTTGTGAAATAAAAACCTTCCTGAAGACTCACCATGGTCATAAGCTCAAATGGATCCAGAGGGGCTTGTCAAGTGGCGATACATGCTTTAATAACTTTTTAATTTGCTTTTTCCTTGCAAGAACTGGATTCTTGTGTCTCATCGAGCAAATAAGACTCTGGAAGTAACTGCAGCCACACATTAAAAAAACACAACTTATTGAGAGAGAGAGCACAAGAAGAAATCTGCTAGGATGGGCTATAAGAGGTTAACATGGCAAAGAAAACCTTAGTTTTAGGCATTAATCCCAGGGTCTCAAAGAAATCACGCTATGAGCAATTAAGCATTTTTATATTTTTGGAAACCCAGCCAAAGAGCTTCTGCTGTAACACTTTGGGAGCTGCAAAAGATATTCTACCTTAACCATGACTCCTATGATTATGGGAGACAGAGGTGAGAACTGATAACAAGACTGGATTAGTAACCATGAGAACTCAATATCTATCATTTGCCTTCCTATATTCTCTTAGGGAAACTTGTATTACTAAACACTAATCTCAATGAAAGAAAGGATGGGTGACTTTCTTATCATATTTCATTCACTTAAACACATTCTGAGTATCTACTATATCTAAGATACTGTGCCATGTATGCTAGATTTGGGGGATATAAAGATACCAATTCTTAAATGGTTTTTCTATGACAATAGCTAAGATAAGGTGTTATAATAATGGGATTTAGAGAGAGAAAGAGCTGATTCAAACACAGCTTCTACTGTTACCTTGTCTTGGGCCCATAGCTAATTCATGTGAAGCCAGGGTATTAACCCAACATTTTAAGTTATTACCACATACTCCGTATTACTACTAAGCCATACTGCTGCTCACATACTCTGAGGAATACTATGGATTGCCTAAATAAATGCATAGGATCATCTCGACAGAGAAGCCATGGCCAGGCAAGATTATAACATCATTTACGAAGTCATCGGTTAGCAAACATTCACATAAATGTAGCTTTCTGGCAGGAAGGGTAATTGTGAAAGAGGAACCCACAAAAATCACCACCATCTAGCTAATATCCGAGAAGCCATACCTCAAAGATTCTATGAGCTTCAAGTCAGCATTGCCCTTTGCCAGCTGTGTGCCTTCAAACAGGACACTGCTGCTAGCTTCAGTGTGTTTTATGTTTACAAATTAATAACTTTAATACAAGCTATAAAGGGCTAAACATAAAGATGCAAATAATGTGCTACAGAAGCTTGATATCTGTTAGCTGGGTTTAGAACAAGTGCCAAAATACCCAGCTGAAAGTGGCTTTAAATAGAGATCCATTTCCCCCATGTAACAAGAAGCCTGGAGGCAGGTTGCACCTGGATTGGTCAAATAGCTCAATAATGGTGGGACTCTGAATGGGCTTCCCTGAGATTATCTCAAATTTCCAGTCCGGGTGGCAAGTTGGCTAAAGCAAATGCTCATCCCATAGTAGTTCTACAGCTAAGGCAGGAAGGAAGGGGAAGGAGCTTTCTTTGAATGTTTCAATTTTCTCATGGAGGAAAATCCTTTCTGAGCAAATTTCTCCTTATAACCCATTGGGTCACAAAGATATATCCTCTAGCGATAAAGAATGCATGACAAGTACAAATCTGGAATGTTCAGCGTCTTTAAACAGGGCCTACTATCAATGAAGAAAGACAGAACGATGGTTGTGGGAGAGGCCATCACAGCTCAGGGACAGGAAGGAGGTGTAGGTACTCTTGGGTCATTGACCTGCAGAGGCAAAGACCTGGATGGAAAAGAACTGCGGTAGTGGGTGGGGGTGGTGCAGTGTAGAAGAAGACTAAATATCTTGGTTTGATCTGCTGTGTGTGCAGTTTGAGAAAAACAGTGGAATGAGATTTGTTTTTTGTTTTTTTTATTTTTTTCATTTACCAGTTACTGAAATCGTTTTATACATAGGAGGTAACCTGTAGCCAGATCATGGAAGACTTTAAATGTGAAGTTAAGGAGTTGAAATGACTGTGCTTGCAAATGTAGCTTTTTTTTTTTAGCGTATTATGGGCAATATATGTAACCTTAACACTTGTACCCCCATCCTCCCCCTCGAGTAAGAGCTTTGAGCATGTCCATCCCCCAAACCTTGCACATCTTACTCGTTGTGGTTGTATATACCCATCTCCTCCTCCCACCCTCCCCACACTCAATAAATGTTACTCCTATATGTCCACTTAGGTGTTGATCCGTTAATACCAATTTGCTGGTGAGTACATGTGGTGCTGGTTTTCCCATTCTTGAGATACTTCACTTAGTAGAATGGGTTCCAGCTCTATCCAGGAATATACAAGAGGGGCTATATGAAAGCTTTAAAGTACTGAGCATCATAAATTCTAGGGCATAAATGTCAGTTGATTGATGCCAAAAGGTCTACAGCAATTAGTGACAGATTCATGACAACAGTAAAAACTAAATAAATAAAAGAGCAAAAAGCCTAGTACATATTTACAACCGCTATTTCCTCTGAGGAGCTAAAATTCCTTAAGCTTTCTCAGTTCGCTGACATATTGGACAGGACTGAGCTACCGGGCAGAAACTGTGCAAATATGCTTTACAATGCCTTATGTTGTATTTCCCTTTCCTGTCCTTTCCTGGGGACCAGCTGGCCTCTCAGCATTCCATGGAGACCAAAATGTACCTGTGGCTGCAGCCAGCCATTTTGCATATTCATGAAATTTGTCTTAGGGAAGATCCAGAAGAAGAGATACATTTGTGCACATCTACTCATACTGCTAGAAAGATTCAAGGGATCTCAACAGCTATATGGCCAATAGACAAAATGTTTCACATTATAAGCTTCATGAGACCAGGGAACTCATTTGTTTCGTCTACTGCTATATCACTAGGGCCTAGAATGCAAATAGTACATGGTAAACAATCATCCACTCAATGATAATTATTTTAGCAAGAGATCAATTTACTAGTCATTAGGTTTTAACTCTGATATTTTCTAGGATAAAGAACTGCATTGAACAATTATGTCAAAACAACCTGAGAATTTGGAGGTATGTGTCCTTTTCCTACTTCGAATACAAATTATTTGTGAACTTGGACCCACAACTTAACATCCCTAGATCTCAATATCCTCATTTGTAAAAAGGGGGGAATTTGACCAGATGATTTCTGTTCGTTGCAGAACACATGACCAAATTCTTCATTTTATCAACAGTTAAAATCCATAAACATATAGAGAAGTTTCATAACACCCAAGGGCGGAATTGCAATAGAACATCTGAAAGAAACCAAACCAGAGCTGGGGAAATTCAGTAAGCTGTCACTGTTTTTTTTTTCAACATTCTGTTTCCTTTCCTTTTTCTCCTATTTATTGACCTGCTCTGTCTGCTTCCATGTCCATAAGCCAGACAATCTTGCCATCCACAGTTTCTGAATTCACAGAAGATCCAAAAAAGATAGTCTCAATTCTAAATTCTTAGTAAAGAGATTGCAGTTACCTATTGTGAAGCTGTTATCCATCCATGAACGAAAAATGGGCCCTGGGAAGGTGGTAGATATATAGCATGAAATGGCACCTTGGACTCCACTTGTTCCTCAGGGGAGGGTAGGTGTCACCAGAGCCAGGAGTTGTTCATTGCTGAGGGTAAAACATAATAAGGTCTTCTAATCTAAGCAGTTGGGATTGCAGGATAGAATTCTGTCTGATATATCAAGCTACAACAGCCAGAACTGTAATACTATCCTGAACATGAGAGAAAACCGAAATGAAAATCACCTGAGTGATGATTAAGAATTTATAACCTAAAGTTATAAACAGCATAAGCATAGGGATTATTATACTCTTGATTATCGAGGAAATGAGCCCTGGTATTAAATAATCCAACACATCTGATAATGCAGAGATGATACACATTTGTCTTTGGGAATGCATTAATTTGTTTTTGGAAACAGATTTATCCTTTTAAGTGTTTGTTCAGGCTAATATTAAAAGTGGTCTGCATTCCCTAAGCACATATCAATTGCTGGAACAGAGAGTGAGATCAGATGTGTGCTTGGAGGCAAAAAGAAGTCAGCCTGAGATTAAACCAGCTCTGAATAATTCATACACGGGTAATTGAAAGGTGATTGACAACTGGCAATTGACTGACAAATAATCTTTGCAGGTATTTATAAAACTTCTTTTATGAGCAGGAGCTGTATTTGGAATGGTGGAGAGTACAGTTACACTTTCCTACCTATCGGTCAAGGTCAGGTCTTCCAAGGCCAGTAGAGGCAGAGCTTTTAGCAATGCTCTGATGAGATCAGGAATCGCGAGTCTTTACAGACTGTAAGTCCTACATGACTTAGTTTTTTTTGTCTTGTATGGTTGAAAGATTTCAATAGGATAGTTAAGTCATTTTAGAGGTTGCATTTAGTTTGCTAGTGCTGCCATAATAAAGTTCCAGAACTGAGTGGCTTTAAGTTGCAGAATTGTACAACCATCACCATAATCAATTTTAGGCCAGTTTCATCATCCCCAGAAGAAACTGTATACCCATTAATGATCACTCTCCATTTCTTCCCAACATCCCCAGCCCTAGGTAAATGCTCATCTGCTTTCTGTCTCTATAGATTTGCCTATTCTGGAAGTTTCATATAAATAGTAAATAAGATCACATTCTGAGGTACTGGGCATTAAGACTCCAACGTATCTCTCTTGGTGGGACACCATTCAATCTATAACAGAGGTGATTACTTGGGAATAATAAATCAAAACAACTAGCCACACAAAGTATACAGTCTAATGAAAAAATACTGTTAAATAGTGACTGTAGGCCAGGCGCGGTGATGCACGCCTGTAATCCTAGCTCTCTGGGAGGCTGAGGCGGGAGGATTGCTCGAGGTTGGGAGTTTGAAACCAGCCTGAGCAAGAGTGAGACCCCGTCTCTACTATAAATAGAAAAAAATCAGCCTGGCGTGGTGGTGCATGCCTGTAGTCCCAGCTACTCTGGATGCTGAGGCAGGAGGATTGCTTGAGCCCAGGAGTTTGAGGTTGCTGTGAGCTAGGCTGACGCCACGGCAGTCACTCTAGCCTGGGCAACAAAGTGAGACTCTGTCTCAAAAAAAAAAAAAAATAGTGACTGTATGTGAGACATGTTAACAATGCAGGGCACACATGATATTATTATATTTAAAACCATTCCTCAAAAAGTTTGTTTCTGAAGACTAAACTAGTAAGACCAAATTTGCAGTATAAGACAATCAAAGGAATTTAAAACATGTGACAGAAGGTCATGTACAATTGACAAATTAATTAAATATGCAACACTACTGTAGCTGTCGGAGTTCAGAGAACGTCCCTGTAGGTTGAGCGGTGGGACCTTCCAATGCTTTGAAAGTGGTTATAGGCTTTGGCTACCTGTGTCTAAAATCTACAAGAAAATTATTGAGATATCTAATAACTTACGCTTATGCTATACTGATCTTTTTTAGTTTGCTCCTCAGTGTCCCCAAAATACTATTCTAATTCTTATGTTGCTTTTGCTCCCACCTATTTAGATAAATGCCTTTTTCCACCTCCTTGCATTTCCCCTTCTGTCTCTTCATTTTTTCCACTTTCAAATTCTACTTTGTTCTTGAAATTTCAACCCTTATGGGGTTGAAATTATTCACGTATTTCATGATATGACACCCTCCATCTGTGTCACCACACACACGTCCCATGGGACTAACCAAATGATTAATGACATAAATGACATTATACCAAATAATGCATTATAAATAAATAGTGATGTGTCTATATTGCTTTCTGATTTTAATTGCTTTAAAAGTTCATGTTTTATTTGCATTTCTACTTGCAGTACAAATAAAACGTCCAAATGATTTTCAAATATTCTGCATGAAAAACTGGAGAAGCAAAAATTCACTTAATTCAAAGTCTGATTAAAATTTTCTTTTTGGTGGTGGTGTGCATCTATAGTCTCAGCTACTTGGGGGGCTGAGGCAGGAGAATCACTTGAACCCAGGAGTTGGAGGTTGCAATGAGCTATGTTGATGCTACTGCACTCTAGCCCAGGCAACAGGGAGAGATCCTGTCTCAAAAAAAAAAAAAAAATCTGATTTTGATATCATGTAGTGAGCCAAGAATTGGCTACATATTGACTGGAAGAATCTGATCATTTCAGCTGTTGTGAGCACAGCTCAAAAGTATTGGTCACTAATCCTACCTCTGTGCAAATGCACAGGAATATTTGCTCAAAGGGAAGGTGACAAATTGTACTTTCAAGAATAAAGAAAAAGAATATTTTAACAATTTAAATCTCTCTGTGAGAATATTAAATTTCTTTTTTTTTTTTTTTTGAGACAGAGTCTCGCTTTGTTGCCCAGGCTAGAGTGAGTGCCGTGGCGTCAGCCTAGCTCACAGCAACCTCAAACTCCTAGCTCAAGCAATCCTCCTGCCTCAGCCTCCCAAGTAGCTGGGACTACAGGCATTCGCCACCATGCCCGGCTAATTTTTTGTATATATTAGTTGGCCAATTAATTTCTTTCTATTTATAGTAGAGACGGGGTCTTGCTCTTGCTCAGGCTGGTTTCGAACTCCTGACCTTGAGCAATCCGCCCGCCTCGGCCTCCCAGAGAGCTAGGATTACAGGCGTGAGCCACCGCGCCCGGCTAAATTTCTTATATAGCTTTCAATGTGTTGAGTAGAGACTCAAGAAAAAAAGAACAAACTTAGCCTCTTGTGATGAGCTAACATAGATCTAGCTCACCTCACCTATTTCATAGACAATAATTAACATCCAAGGACCACAGTATTTGCTAAGCCATCAATGGATGGAGAAAATGCTGAGATTTCATACAGTTATTTACAAGCATGTGACTGTAATAAAGCTGCAGCTTTAAGAAACATTATCCAGTTATAAAATTTGTAGACAGTAATATATTTTATATACTTGTTAATTACATGTGTAAGAAATGTAATAAGCCTATTAAAAATGCCGCCTAGATTTTTCCACCATAAGAGTCCATCAGCAGTCTTTCTCTGTGTTTTCCAAGACCCAGATAAAGCTTTCAATGTAATAGTAAATAGATGCTATAAAGGCTACAGAGATGAAATATTTTTTCCAATAGGAAAGTGACAGCATTTTATAACTATATTATTTTTCAATATTAACAACTATGGTTTGTTGGCAAAACAGATCAATATATTATAACTATACTATATATTTTTACCCTGACACATTTTTTTGTTCTATCAAATTATATAATGTTCTCCTCTCTATATTTTGAATAGAGAAATTAATTTTTTCCAAATTGGGGGTTTGAGGACCAGGGTATTTTAATGATGAGATTTCAGACAAAGAAGAGTATTTACAATCTAATAGATTTGATAATCTCAGTGAAGATAACCAACAAACACTAGAGAAAATCATATGATTCCATTTCTCTGATAAAAACTTTTTAAATAAAGACAAACCAAGAGACCAAGTTATCAGTAATTGATTGAATCTATTGTTGTTCACCCACTCTGTTGCCATCAAATTAGACTGGTTAATTTGAGCAGGTTAGCTAACCTCTCTTCAATTATTTCACATAGTAGAAACCAGTCAAGGAGTAAATATTTTCTAAAAGCTTATTTCATTGGAAAATATTTCTTAGATACAAGTAAATAATAGTATTTATAACTTTATTTTTTTATTTCAATAGATTCAAGGGTGTAGTGGGTTTGTTTTTTTATTACACAGATGAATTGAATAGTGGTGAAATCAGGGCTTTAAATGTACCCAACACTCAAAAAGTATAGATCAGGGGTCCTCAAACTTTTTAAACAGGTCCCTCAGACCATTGGAGGGCCGGACTATAGTTTAAAAAAAACTATGAACAAATTCCTATGCACACATCTTATTTTGAAGTAAAAAAACAAATGGGCAAAAACACCCACATGTGGCCTGTAGTTTGAGGACGCCTGTATACATTTTACTCAATAGGTAATTTTTGATCCCTCACCACCCTTCCTCCTTCTGAGTCTCCAAAGTCTTATACCACCCTGCATGATCACGTATAACCATAATTTAGCTCCCACTTATAAGTGAGTGCATGTGATATTCATTTCTCCATTCCTGAGATATTTTGCTTAGAATAATGGCTTCCAGTGCCATCCAGGTTCCTGTAAAAGACATTATTTCATTCCTTTCTATGGCTGAGTTGTACTCATGGTATACACACACACACACATACCATATTTTCTTTTTCTACTCATCAGGTGATGGGCACTTATTCCATATCTTTGTACATATGTCTTTTTGATATAATGACTTCTGTTCCTTTGAGTAGATACCCAATAGTGAGATCGTTGGATCAAATAGAGGTTACACTAATTTCCATTCCCACCAACAATGTGTAAGTGTTTCCTTTTCACTGCATCTGTACCAACATCTATTGTTTTTTGAGTATTTAATAATGGCTCTTTTGACTGGGGAAAGTGGTATCTCACTGTGGTTTTAATTTGCATTTCCCTGATGATTAGTGATATTGAGCATTTTTTCATGTGCAGGCTGGCCATTTGTCTATCTTCTTTTGAGGAAAATTTGTTCAAGTCATTTGCCCACTATTTCAGGGGGTTATTTCCTGTTGATTTGTTTGAGTTTTTTGTAGACTGAAGTCCTGAGAACTAGGTGCTGAGGGCAAGAGAATGTGCATGTCACAGCTCAAGAAGAGAAGACTAGAACTGTAAATACATTAGTACCTATAGATGCTGCAGCAGTAGTATGTTTTCCTTAATTTCAATTTATATAGTCAGACATTGTGAATCATAAAATCATTTGCTTATGTTTCACTCTTTCATATTGCTAGTTTATGTATCATCAATTCACACTGTGTCTATGCTAGTTTAGTTCTTAGATGACTATACCAAGCTTAACCTTGGAACACGTACTGATCTTGAGTATTAAGTGAAAGTCATTCGAATGACTTATCTCTTCTTAAAAACCAGTTAAGCCACCAGAATATTAAGAGATATATTACTTAGATCTCTTCAAAGTGTGGAGGCATTGTGTACGAAATCAAGAGCATGTGCTCATGAGTCACAGCATACAAGAAAACAGCAATCAAAATAAGTTGACGGAAAGGGTAAAAGAAGCCAAGATAGAGCTAAGACCGAAGCCCACAAAATCTTTGAAAAAGAATGTTGCCATTTAGGATAAGAGAGCTCTGGCTTAAGCAATTACAGTTAGGTAAGTGACTTCACTTCTCTGGTTTCCAGATGGTCTCACAGTTAAAGGAGACCATGGTAGGCACTCATTCTGACTTCCAGCTAGTATCTCAGTGTAGATAGCCATGTAGCTCAAGTGACAGGGAACCTATTACTTGGTGAGATACCTTGTCCCATTAAGAGACAGTTACAGGTGATAACACATTTGAACCTTACAGTTTAGAGGAAGGTCTTATTAACATTACTTTTGATAATCATAAATTATGGGGAGAAAGACATGGTTTGTATTAACATGCCTCACTTTGTGCTTTAGGAAATCAAGATTTAGAGAGGACAAATGACCCTGATACTACAGAGCAAAGTTAGTAACATCACTGTGTTGCTGAAGCCCAACCCAGGGTGTCTGGATTCCAAGTACAGTATATTTCCTATTATTCCCCATTGACTCTCTGAAAGTCTCTGCTCACAATGCACTGAAATATACCCCTCTCCAACCTCCACCAAACAATCCCAGTATTATCATTTGGGCCAATAAGTATTTGATATATTTTAACATTGCAAATATTTTCAAATATGGGCTTAATTCACTGAACAGTCTTTTTAAGGAGCTATTTCCCTACAGCATGTGGATGTCTGTTGATATAGTCGTCAGTATTCATGATGGAGAGACTGTTGTGGGGTAAGGAATTAGAAAGGACATAAAAATATTAAGAATCATTTAGAAGGAGCCAATACTAATTATAGATCGGTCAGAAATTAAGAAGATGCCATTCTGAATATTTCAGGAGTTAAATACAAAGGAATGTTAGTGGAGTAATGGATTCAGTTAGTCTAGAAAGGCTTCATGCAATAGATGAATATTTTGAGGTTTTTAAACAGAAAGTATTCCATACAGTTGGCATGTTATCCTCGTGAACTTTGTGACTTGATCATCAGACTTCAGAAAGAATTTGTCTGACACAGGGAGCAGAGTGAAAGAGAGTACTTAACGTGTGATGCAGCTGGCACCTGCTTCTACCTGTTGCTCTTTACACAAGGGAGAAAACTCCATGGTGTTCACGGATGACTCCTCACCTTGGCGATCATTTTCTCTCCCAGAGTGTAGTCCAAGTAAATGTCACCCCCATCTATTTATTCCACAGATATAAATCAGATAACCTTCTATGGGACAAATGCGTCAGAGACAGTTAACCATCCACCAAAATGCATGCTGCTGCTCCTCCACAGAATGGTGTAGTGGCCGAGAACGAGCCTCCTTGCATTTATTTCATTTCAGTGGGGCCCTAGCACTATTTCTTGCCAATGTCATGTGAGTGAAAGTATCAAATGTCGCCTCCAGTGTGAGAAGGTTAACAAGTGTGAATGCCTTCTTCACTCTCTCCTTTTTTTGCCCCCTCCTTTAATCCCAGCCCAGAAGACTCTGGAATGCTAAAGAATGGGAGAATCCCAAGAAGGAAAACCTGATGGATGGAAGCCACATTCTGACTAGAAACACTCACGTTGGAAGTGTTATCTGAGTGAGGAATTAGCTTCAATTAAGTCACCGAACTTTCAAGGTTTACTTGTCACGTTGGCTTGATTACTCACATTAACATGGGAAGGTAGCACTGAAAAATGAGGGAAAATGTGAAATACGTTATAGGTTTAGTTGCGGATTTCTTATACACTATTAGCCATCATTTCTTAGGATTGCTTTCCTGGTATTCAGATAGCAAAACCTATGTTACATTTTCCCTTTTTTTTTTTTTTTCAATTTCCAGATAAGCAAAGTTTTGAGATTTAAACCCTTTTTCTGAAATTTTAAATGTGAAAATAATTAAAAATTTTCTATTGAATTTCTCTTGCTCAGACCCTTTTGAAATTTCACATGGAATAAGCACTGGAAAAGAACATTTATTCACATTTGTCTCACTTTCATTATTCTATCCAAAACGCATTTGTACCATGGGCTATTCTACTCATTCTGGATTCTTTCCCAGATTCACTCTTCTACTGTTATAATATTGATTACTAGAACACTTTTCTAATACACTCATTATCAGAGAAGCTCAAAAGATTCTGAAAACAACCCTTAATTGTGTGAGCATTTAAGGTTAATTTGGTCCTCATTACTCTTATTTTAAATTCAGTTTCATTTTCATACTTAAATTATTCATACCTTGATTTTATAACATAATTCATCCCCTTAAAGAAAGTTGTTTCTTATTTAAAAAAATTTTTTTAAATGTAAGATCTGTCAAGAGATCACAAACCTACAGCACCTGCTATTTAACACCTTATTGGTCATCTGTCATTCTGTGAATGGTAGTCAATAATGATTTGTCAAACAATTAACAGAGTTAATAAATAGTCACAGAGTAACCTAATCTGTGTGCCACCAGTGGTCACTGGTTGGGAATTAATGTAGTGAAACTATTCAACATCACACCTGGTTCCCATCCAGATGGAAAGCAAGCATGACATAACAGATGATGATTGATGATAAAGATGATAAAATTCACTGACAACATTTCAGGTCCTGAAAATCCTTTTTTTTCTGTATCCTTAAGAAGAACTGATCAGGAAAATGCAAATCAAAACCACAATGAGATATCACTTATCTCCAGTGAGGATGGCCTTTATCAAAAAGTCTCCAAACAATAAATGTTGACACGAATGCAAAGAGATAGAAATACTCATATTCTTCTGGTGGGACTGCAAACTAGTACTACCTCTGTGGAAAGCAATATGGAGCTATCTCAAAGAAATACAAGTAGAACTGTCTTTGGATCTAGCATTACTGGACATGTACCCAAAAGAACAAAAGACATCTGCACTAGAATGTTTATAGCAGCACAATTCATAATTGCAAAGATGTGGAAAGAACCCAAGTGTCCATCAATACGTGAGTGGATTAATAAAATGTGGAATATCCATACCATGGAGTTCTACTCAGCCACAAGACACAATGGTGATGTAGCATCTTTTGTATTATCCTGGATAGAGCTGGAACCCATACTATTAAGTGAATTATCCCAAAAATTGGAAAACAAGCACCACATGTACTCACGTTCAAATTGATATTAAGTGCGCTTATAGTAATAACATTCATTGAGTGTTAGGCAGATAGAAGGGGGGAGGAGGGCACGGGTATATTCACACCTAATGGATGTAGTGTGCACCATCTGGGGGATGGATACGCTTGAAGCTCTGACTCAGGTGGGGCAAGGGCAATATACATAACCTAAACATTTGTATCCACATAATATGCTGAAATAAAAAAATAATTAAAATAAGAACTGTATGCACAGTTTAAAGTTTCTACCAAAAGACAAATATCAATATAAAAAGGCAACTGAGGGCTAAATTATTAGAATACATCAATTTTCCACTTAGGTTGCCCATGATAGAAAAAAATTATAACCTATGTAATTAACAAAAATTAAAATGTTAACATTTATCCAAGTCACCAGAGGGATTAGTATTTATGTTTATAAAACTGAGACTGCTTATAAAAACAAATAACCAAAGGAGTAAATTCTGAGAATGGGAAGGCTAGAATTAGGCAAACCAGCTGTTTCTTCTATATCTAATAGGCTTTTTGCCAGACTGCCTCAGTGTAATCCAAGTTTTATCACCTCTGTTGTGACCTTGGACAAATCATGTATACTTTCTGCCTCCTATAATAAAAATATTAAATTAGTAAATTTATGTGTGTTTTGAGAAGATTGTATGGCATGTGGTAAGTGCAGTGTGCTATTGTCATCCAACCTTAGCCTGGACATTTGCAATGGCAAGAACTATATACTTCTGCACAAGGCTGGTTATTCATTACTGAAAATTCCAGGTTATTAAATGCCTCTTATGCTGTGTTTCATATTTTTTCCTAGGTAATTTGTACATATTGACCCATGTTCTGTCCTTTAGCACAGTGATTCTCAAAGTGTGATTCCAGACCAGCAGCATTAGTGTCACCTGGAAAGGTGTTAGAGGTATACATTCTTGGGCCCTACCCCAACTACTGTAATCAGTTAGGGTTCAACCACAGAAACAGGGATATCTATCTATCTAAAGAGAGAAAAATTTATTATAAGTTGTCTTACACAATTCAGGGGGATGTCTAGCATGTCCAAAGTCCACAGGGTACGCAGTTAGAAAGGGAATAGGAAGGGAAGGTCACAAGCAGGCTGAGACCCCCAAGGTCATGGGCTGAATTTGTGGTACATAGTAGAAGTCTCCCTCTCTCCTCCTACCCTGTCTCTTGATGATGGAAGTTCTAAGTGCTCTTTTCTTTTGAGACCTTCCAAATACTTGGGTCAGGCCCACCCAAGATGATCTCCCTAATTTATTTATTTTTAGTCATTTATTTGTAATGTTTATAACAAAGAGAAAGTTATTTCTCACAGTTCTAGATGTTGTAAAGTCCAGGATCACAACACCAGTAGGTTATATGTTTCATGAAGAGGGCATTCTTGCTGTGTTCTCACATGGCAGAAGAGCATTATAGCCAAAAGAAGCCAACTCTCTCTGCAGCCTTTTATATAAGGCACTAATCCATTCATGAGGGCAGAGCCCTCATGACTTAATCACTTTCCCAAAGGTCCAACCTCTTAATACCACCCCCAATGGGAATTAAATTTCAATATGAATTTTGGTGGGGACACCACATTCAAACCATAGCATTTTACCCCTGATCTCCCAAAATTCATGTTTTTCTCCCATACATTTCTCCCATCCATCCCAATAGCCCCAAAAGTCTTAATTCATTCCAGCATCAACTTTAAAGTCTAAGTCCAAAGTCTCCTCTAAACATCATGTAAATCAGATTTGAGTGAGACCCAAGGTATGATTCATCCTGAGGCAAATTGCTCTCTAGCTGTGAGCCTGTGAAATTAAACAAATCATGTGCTTCTAAATTATGATTGTGGCATAGGATAGACTTTCCCATTCCAGAAAGGAGAAATGGGAAAGAAGAAAGGGGTAAAAGGTCTTGAGTAAGTCTAAAACCCACTGGGGCAAACAACATCACATCTGCAGGCTTAAGAATGATTTTCTTTGACTTCATTGTGTTGTCTGCCAGAAACAGTGGGGTGGAAATTGGACCCCCAAGGCCAAGGGCATCCCTGTTCCCATAGTTTTGCTGGGTGCAACCCAAGCAGCAGCTTTCAGGGACTGAAGGTAGGTGCCTGTAGCTCTTCTAGGCTGGCCTTGCCTGCTGGTGACTTTACAAGTCTGGGGTCTTTGGGGCAGACTTACTCCCAGGGCTCCACTAATCATTGCCCTACTGGTGACCCCAATGATCTCATTAAAATCAACAAATTAGGACTTTAATCACATCTGCAAAATGCTTTCACAGCAGCACTTATATTAGGGCTTGATTGAATCACTGAGAAAAGATATTTGTGTGCACTCCAAAATGGCTCTGCTGCTTCCCTTCCTTCCTCTAACTCTTAGGAGACTATCTCTTTTAGCCCACCTCATCCAGAAACAGATAAAGGAATTATGAAGAATGTAGGTTAGCCCAGCCACACTGATATACCAAAAAGCAATACACCAATTCAGAAATTCTAGGCAAAGGTCCTAGCAATGTGTTTTAAGAGGCCTTCCAGGGTTTCTGATATATGTTTAAATTTGAACCTGACTGATTTCAAACAGCATAGTGGGGTCAATTCTTCTTTCCTATGACAGCCATTAAATCATTTGAATATGTTAGGGCCTGTTCTCAAACTATATGCTCTGGCATTCCATAAACTTTTGTGAACCCTTAAAAATGTGTCCTTTTTTGCTTAGTCATACTATTTCAAAAACACAGTTCACCTTTTAAAATACGTTATTCTTTTACATGTTCCTCTCACCGATTCACTTTGAACTCCCTACATATTAACTACAATGCTTAAAAATAACTGTTGCCAAGAGTTCATGTAATACAACTTCATCATTATTCCATAATAATCCCATTCATTAAACTTCATTCTTCTATAATATATATTCCTCTAATCATGCATCACTGAATGAATATTAATCCCCAAAACAAAAATTGGTCAGTATATTTATACATACATACAGCAAATAATGCATGTTCCTAGCATGTGCGATTATAGAGGTAGAGTTTATATTTTAAATGAGAATCTCATAGAGTCTATTGAAAAGGAGTAGCCAATGCAGGTTGAGTATCCTTAATCTGAAAATCTGAAATGCTCTAAAATTTAAAGCTCTTGGAGTGTGAACATGATGCTCAAAGGAAATGTTCACTGGAGAATTTTGAATGGAATTAAAATGCAAATATTATAAAATCTAGTTCCAACCATTTTGGAGAAAGAATACTCAACCTTGATAACTCTGTTATCAAGACTATCCTTATTTTAGTGATACAGTAGAGTGAATTAGCCTGATGCTTTTAAATTCATATAATTGCACTAAATTCATATAATTGATTCCTCTGGCTTTATTTCTGTGCTCACCAAACACTTTTCTGATTATAATTTGTCATCCTTTACTACCTATAGGAAAAGTGTATTATACTTGCTGATGTAAGACCACTATGCATATGGTAGTTACATTGCTCACTGAAATTTAACATTTGTCATAAAGTGATAAGCCAAGAGTATCTGACTTTGGTAAAATTCTTAGAAGGGGGAAATGACCTAAAATTTTTGGAGAGTATTACTGCATTGTTTATAAAATCAATGGAAAACATTCATGTGCAAATACTTGTCCATGTGCACTCAAAGGCTACTACAAAGTATATACATTTAACATTTGTAATATTAAAAATTAGGCAGTATCTTAGTGTCTAGCAATAGATGAATAGTTTACACAACAACAATTTGTACTATGAAATATCATCTAGCTAAGAATAATAATATGGGTTCACAAGAGAGGTCTCCAAGACATGTTTTAAAATGTAAATGGAGATATTTTGGAAACGGTTGATTCTGTATCAGTGATTGGCAAACCATTTCTTAAAGGGCCAGATAGTAAATACTTAACGCTTTGCAGACCTAGAGATAATATTGAGGTTGTTATGTGGTTACTATATAATTATTTAAAATGTAACCATTAAAAAATATGAAAACCATTCTTAGCTCACAGGCACTAAATAAGCAGGTGGCTAACAAGATTTTTGTCCTCAGGCCATAGTTTTCTGAGCCCTATTTCATATGATTTCATTTCTATATATACATATAAGACCACTTAAATGTCTATATAGAGATCCAGAAAAATACATACCAAATTGATAGTCTATTCATCTGGGAAGAGGAATAATATTTGGATAGGGATTTAGAAGTCAAATTATTGTTTTATCTATGTTATTTGAATTTTTACATAAATTTGATAGACGCATAAACCCACAGACATATACATGTGAGAGGAGGTATTCATCACTCCTGGGAGGTGGAGTAAATAAGGAGAGGACTCCAAATAGCAAGCTATCTAGACTCCGTACCAATCCCAGTCCAGTTTACCTACAGCACTAAACTCAAGATTTCAGCTCTTCCTCATATATGGTATCCTCTATAGTATCAAAGAGCAGAGGGGAGACTACAGGATGATATATTATTAATAATAAGTTCCTATTCTAGTACAGATTCTGATTTCACAGTGCCAGGGGAAAAGCAACAGGTCTGGGATCCCCCAAATCTCTCTTGAGTTCACAGATTTAAGTTCATCCCTATGCATCTGACTCAAACTCTTCTCCTTTAAGAAATAATTGTTTCTTGGGAGCATAACTCAAGATGGAGCTAATTAGACTATATTCAACAGGGCTTTTAGTTATTTCATTTGCACGACCTTTTTCCTCAATACATTTCCATTCTTAGGAGGTAGAGTTTGCATGGTGTTACCTTAACTTAGATTTAACATTATTTGATCAGATTTCCATCATATTCTTTGACCTTCTCACTCCTGTGACTAAAGAGGTACAAACTATTTCAGTTTTCCCATTGTATTTTTCACTTTTCCATAAGTTTCTTCTCACCCATATGTTTTCTCTGCAATTTACTAACTTAACTTCTATTATTTCTAGGAACTAACCACAATGTATCTGCCTTCTCTTGCCTAGCAAATTTTCCATTGTCTTCATAGTCTGATCAGTGTTTCACAATTAACATTGCAACAGTTGTCTCCTCTATGAAATGAGTTATAACATTAAGAGATGACATAGGAACGCTCATACACTGCTGGTGGGACTGCAAACTAGTTCAACCTCTGTTGAAAGCAATATGGAGATACCTTAAAGTGATACAAGTTGATCTACCATTTGATCCAGCAATCCCATTATTGGGCATCTACCCAAAAGAACAAAAGACACTCTTTAAAAAAGACACCTGCACTTGAATGTTTACAGCAGCACAATTCACAATTGCAAAGCTGTGGAAACAACCCAAGTGCCCATCAACACATGAGTTGATTAATAAAATGTGGTATATATATATATATATACCATGGAGTACTATTCAGCTATAAGAAACAAAGGTGATATAACATCTCTTGTATTTTCCTGGATGGAGCTGGAACACATTCTACTAAGTGAAGTATCCCAAGAATGGAAAAATAAGCACAACATGTACTCACCAGCAAATTGGTATTAACTGATCAACAACTAAGTGGACATATAGGAGTAACATTTATTGGGCATCGGGCAGGTGGGAGGGGGAAGGAGGGGGTGGGTATATACATACGTTAATGAGTGTGATGCGTACCAATTGGGGGATGGACACACTTGAAGCTCTGACTCTGAGGGAGGGGGAAGAGGAAAGTCCACACACCTAAGCTAAACATTTGTACCCCCATAATATGCTGAAATAAAAAATAAATAAAAAGTGGTATTTCATAGCCTATAATATGGTGAAAGTCCTTCAGATAACTCCCCCCAGGACTTTCATTCTCATTCTAATCTGTGTTTCTCTTGATGAAATTACAAGAGAATTTGTTTGGGGTCAACCTTAGTAAGTATGGTTTCTCTCTCTCCCATTCAAGTTAGGTTCTACCTACTTCTTGTAAACAGTGTAACAGGATCTCTATGATGTAATCTTACCTCGGATTGGAATATTTTAAAAAGAATGAAACATACACAAATCAAAGATTTCTCTTCTTAATACTATCAATCCCAGTGATTTTAGAGGCCCCTGGGACCATGCAGAATAGAGTTTACAAACATTTAGATTGTAAGATCTGTGTGAAAAATAAAAATAGTTTACAAACCTTAAATCAGTGCTTCTCAAACTGTGGTGAAAAACAAGTAGGTTGATTGATAGATAATTACCAATGGGACTCTGTTTCTATATGTCTTAGAGGTGAGAGAGACACTGACTGTCCTTTGTTCCAAACTATTAAATATTTTTTCAGGGATGTCTGTATGGTAAATAGCCATGAAACATAAAGATAGAGTCTCTCTGCAACAAAGCATAAATTTTCTTATAACCTGGAACATAAAGATAGTGTCTCCCTTTGGTAGAAAGGGCAGGAATGTTTATTGTCCATCATAAAAGATTCTGAATCCTAAATTCAGGGTTCCTCTGCCATAATGCAATCCATTGCACGTGCAATTGTAATCTGCACTCTTTGTATCATTTGGTGAGAACAGGATCGGTGAATCAACACAAAAAAATACTCTGGCTACTCTAATTTCTGTAAATAATAAACCGTCTTTAGTTTCTATGCCCAGAGTTTTTCGTCTTCCTACCAGATTCATAAAATTGTGGCAAGTTATTTGCACACAGACACACAGTAAAATTTCAATCCTTTCAAAATTTTTGACACAATATTGTTTTTCATTTTTTATTTCCAATTGTTCACAGACTGATACTCTTATAAAATAGAAGCCTATGGTAGGTAGCTTCTAAAGTAACTCCAAATGATCCCTGATTTAAGCCTTTGTGCAATCTCCCTTTGACCCTTTGAGGGTAAGTCAGATGTTGTGAATTTCTTCTAATGAGTGGAATATGGCAAAAAGGATGGAATGTCCCTTCCAAGGCTAGATTAGGAACAGACTCTGGCTTCCATCTTGATTTCCACCCCCCATTCTCACTTGCTCCAGTGGAAGCTGGGCACACTGTGGTCATTTTTCCCCATGGAGAGGTCCACATGGCAAGAAACTGATGGAGAGAGACCTTTTTCCCAGAGCCAGCAATGAACTGATGCCCTCCATCTAACATCCAGCAAGGAACTGAATCCTGCCAAAAAGTGAGATTAAAAGTAGGTCCTCTCCTAGTCAAGCCTTCAGATGAGATCGCAGCCCTGGCCAGCATTTCGCTTGCAGCCTTGGTGAAATTTTGAGATGGAGGATCTGAGTAAAGTACATCTGGTGTCCTGATGTTTCTACAGAAACTAAGAAGTAATAAATATTTGTTGGTCTAGGCTGCTACATTTTGGTATAATTTGTTAAGCAGTAATAAACAACTAGGAGTTCAGCGATGGCATCGGTTCACAGAGCACCTTTGCCCTGCTCTAGGTGGCAAGCTCTTTCAGAGAGAAGGCATCTGATCCACCTTGATCATCAGTGTCCCCCTGCGTAGTGTAGATGACAGATCACTGCCAAATTGTTTTTGAAAAGATTAATGAGCCACTAGCCAAACCCAATTATAGCCAGAGTTCCTGTTAATTAGATATAAATTGGGAATTGAGAAGCATAAGGGGAGGCCAAAGGTAGGTGGGAGATAGCTATTGTATTATTAAGAGGATGGTAGATGACACATTCATAGATGGAAGAGGAGTTTGGAAGTAATGTCATCATTTAAATAATAATGTATGGGGTTTATTCTTGATAGACAAACAAATGAGCCTAAACATATATGCACTAAGTCCTCACATCATCCATAAGTTCTTGGAAATTGCGACTCTAAGCAAAATTACATATAACAAAACCCATTTTACTACTGGATAATTGGTATAAACAAGAATTAAGTTCCTGTGGGCATATTTCTGGTCACAAAAATGTCATGGGACTTCTAAATAAAGATCAAAATACTTCAAATATTAAACATTAAAATAAATGTCCTCTATACATACCTTTAAGAAAAATTAATGAAAGCAAGTAAGGGCTGGGTGTGGTGGCCCATGCCTACAATCCTAGCACTTTAGGAGGCCAAGTAGTGAGGATTATTTGAGGCCAGGTGTTTGAGACCAGTCTGGGCAATATAGCAAGACTCTGCCTCTATAAAAAATTTAAAAAGTTAGCCAGGTGCTAAAAAAAAAAAAATATCAGTGCACACCTATAGTCCGTCCCAGCTACTTTGGAGGCTGAGGCAGGAGGATCACTGGAGCCCAGGAGTTTGAAGCTGCACTGAGCTATGATCATGCCACTGCACCACAGCCCAGGTGACAGAGTAAGACCGTGTTTTACAAAAAAAATAAAATAAAATAAAAAATTTAAAAATAAAAACAAGTGAGAGCATTATTGACTCAAGTACCCCAGTTAAGGATTACAGGTGGCTGGAGCCTGTCCCAGTAGCTCAGGCCACAAGGTGAGAATCACCGTAAGCAAGATACCATTCCTTTACAGGAAGTGTTCACACCCCCCCACACACTCAGACAGGGACAGTGTAGACACACCTCACATGCACACCTTCGGATGCGAAAAGAAACCTGAATACTCAGAGTAAACCACGCAGACACAGGGAGACTGTGCAAAGTCCACACTGGCAGCAGCCCCAGCTGGGAATCAGTTTTTTTTTTTTTTTTCATCAATGTTATAATGAACAACCTTGAATGAAACGACATCATTCAAGGACCTACTGTAGAAGAGATTTGGATACTTGTATAGATTAGATACTCAATTAGATACTTGTATACTTAGGCTAACCCCTTGTCTCTCTCCTTACTCTTTTACTATCTTTAACTTCGATTTTTATATATACTTTTCTAGTTAAAAAAAAAGTGGGGGGGGAGGGCTACCCTTCTGTCTAACATATTGGTAACAATTCAGTGTTTAAAAACAACTAGAGGCCGGGCACAGTGGCTCACGCCTGTAATCCTAGCACTCTGGGAAGCTGAGGCGGGAGGATCGTTTGAGCTCAGGAGTTTGAGATCAGCTTGAGCAAGAGCAAGACCCCCTTCCCTACTAAAAAATAGAAAGAAATTAGTTGGACAACTAAAAATATATAGAAAAAATTAGCCAGGCATGCCTGCGGTCCCAGCTACTCGGGAGGCTGAGGCAAGAGGATCGCTTGAGCCCAGGAGTTCGAGGTTGCTGTGAGCTAGGCTGATGCCATGGCACTCTAGCTGGGGCAACAGAGTGAGACTCTGTCTCATCGATCAATCAACCAACCAACCAACCAACCAACCAACCAACCAACCAACCAACCAGGCAGGGGTCCTCAAACTTTTTAAATGGGGCCAGTTCACTCTCCCTCGGATCTCGGAGAGTGTAGCGCACATTCCACACATGCGCACTGTGGGCCCAGGACGAGTCGGCTGCTAAGCAGGACAGGCAGCAGTGGCAAAAACACCCGGCAGGCCGGATAAATGTCCTTTGCAGGCCGCATGTGGCCCGCCGGCCATAGTTTTAGCCCTGAATTAGAGTAAACAGATTATTGCTATTGATTGTCTGACCGAAGTCATGTAAACTATGTAGCCCACAGTGACAACAACTGTAAAAAGACCATTCATTCATATGGTCTCTAAAGTCCCTTCTAAAAAGTCAAAATTACATGAATCTTAACTCCTACAACAAAGGTCAAAATAAGTCAGCACACACTGATCTGATGGAAACATTTTATGAAACTCTTTAAAAAGTAGGTCTACTTCTACTTTAAGGCAACCTCACCCATTTAATAAACCAGTATTTAAAAAAAAAAAAAAAACTCTAAATGCTAAAATTATTTCTTAAGACTAAAACTCACTTTCAGAGGGTAAATAATTTTGGGTCATTACAATTTCACAGAAAGATTTAAAAAGGACAGTTCGCTAAACTTAATAGTTTTCTTAAAATATTGTGATAATTTTTGAAATCTAATTTATAATTTATTTTGAATTGTTTTAGTTTTATGACTTTTGAGATATATTTACTTTGGATTGATTTTCATCTTTTACATAGGATTCATCATTTTAGCTTGCAGTTTCTCTATTGCCTAATATCTCCTCGAGTAAATCAGCCAACAAATCCCATTATGTATTGGTATATTTATAGAGCAATCTATATTTTTGTACCAATAAAATTATAGCTATTTTCAATTATCTTTAATGGGTTTTCTTATTTTTATTCAAATTTTCCCCCAATGCATTTCTTTAATGTAAGGAACAACAATAGTTTCCCACATCAACTTAAGCTGAAAGTATTTAAGTTATTTTTTTCTAAAGTAAGATGGATAGCCTATCTCCCCAGGAAGGAAGGAAACCTACTTAGGTAATAGGTGTAGTAGCTAGCTGAAATGGACTAGTACGTTCTAATTCTGGAAGAAGCAGTTAAATTTATGCTTGAAGAAGTGACAATTGTCAAATTAAGAAATGTTTCAATTATCGGTGACCAAAAATTTATAAAGACAATTAACAGTAATTTTCCATAAAATGCAACTCACAAGAGAAAAGTAAAATAACAAATCTAAAAGTCTGTAGAAAAATTTCTCTCATTAGTAAAAGGTTATATATCTTCAGGAGTTGGTAAATCATAGAATGAAAAGTGCTAATTTAGGGGTGATCAAGGAACTAAAGATATAAATTAGAGAAGTTTCTATGATTTTTACATTTTTTCAAAACACAGTTTCTTTTCTAGGTGTGGTGGCATACGCCTGTAATCCTAGCTACCTGGGAAGCTGAGGCAGGAGGATCACTTGAACCCAGGAGTTCAAGAGCAGCCTAAACAACATAGCAAGACCCTCTCCTCAAAAAATCAAAAAACAAAAAACCCAAAGGCCACAGTTTCTTTGCTGATAAAAAGTAAATAAGCATTAAAAGTGTCCCATTGTTTAAGAAGTAAAAGGTTATCTGCAGAAAATAGCAGATATTAACTCTGTCCATAAAATTCCTCAATATGTTGGCTAGAATTTATACAAAGTGACTTCATCAGGTAGGTTCCTTTACTTTTTATGATAATATACGTATTTCCATGTTCGATAAAAAATTGCACTTCATAAGTGGAAATTATTCTTAGAAAGCCTCTCAGGCATTAAGTAAGACTTCCCTGGCAGAAGGGGCCATTGGCAAATTTGGGAGATATTGGAGGAAAGAGGAAACATTTTGTAAATACTGAAGACAAAACTGGTGGAGATAGTTTTTCATTCTCAGAGAAGATTACTTAAGAAAACTTTATAAAAAGAAAACATAATTTCTTGATGTTTACAGCCTCACCATATGGATATTTTATAGGGCTTTGTATTTACTGACCATAGAACAAGGAGACTTATGTGTGTTAATTAATAACACTTTTGTACCTATTTGAATAAAATTGGCCATGATATAAAATATACACCACGTAGCACAAGCCCATAGACTACATAAAATAGCCATTGGTCAATTAACCCCAAATGCAGGGAAGTGGTTCAAAGGCATAATATCAGTATGCTTGTGAAATCACATGTTGTATTTTTAAAATCAGATATGGAAATTTAATATAATGAATGCCTTAAAAAGCTCTTAGAGTAAATTAAAGGAGAGAGCAAAGAAAGAAAATCATGGAAGAAATAAATCCATAGAAAAAAATCCCATCACTGGAATTGAGTTCTTTCAGAAGCTTGGATTTTAAAGTTTCCAGATGGTTGAAGAGCAAATTTTTTAACGGTTAAAGAGTAAAAGACTCACAATATGAAAAAAAAAAAAAAAGTAAATGTCATTCTGTGGATAGTCTGGATTGTGTGAAAGTATTTGAAGTGAGAAGAAATTAAGACAGTAAAAATAATTTTTCTTAATTATATTGCAGTTTAAAATACTCCATGTTATAAAAAACTGTGTTGGTTAGATACTGTCACAACTTTCTTTTGTATGTTACTATCACATAGAGATATTATTGACTCAGTTTTACAATATATTAATAAGAATAGCAGAATTTATTACTTTATAATTTAGCAGTAAAAGTTTGATTTATAAGCTCAATGCTCCATAGACAATTAGAAAATTATACTAAATCTGATTTCCCTATTCATGACCCTTTTCCACTCTATTTCAGACTTTGGGATAGATATGCACACTTATTAATCTTTCTTAAAAATATGGCTATAATATCTAGGTTAAGGTTCCCAGGTCTTTGAAAATATGAATATCTGCAAAGTTAAACATACTATTAAACAGAATACAGGAAGTGCGTTCTCAGCTCCAATTATGTGAACAACCCTGAAATTGATTCTCTGAATCAAAGAAATAAGACAAACTCTGCCTTTGAGGAACTCAAAATCTTTCTAAGAAATCTACACATACACATGTAAAACAGTCAAAATAATGTAACATTGGGAGGCTGAGGTGGGAGGATACCTTGAGGCCAGGAGTTCGAGACCAGCCTGGGCAACATAGCGAGAACTTATCTCTACTAAAATTAGAAAAATTAGCTGGGTGTGGTGGCACAAGACTATAGTCCTAGCTACTAGGGAGGCTGAGGCAGAAGGATCACTGGAGCCCAGGAGTTTGAGGTTGCAGCGAGCCATGATGACACCACTGCACTCTAGCCCAAGTGACAGAGTGATGAAAACAAACAGAAAAGAAATAACACACAACTGAACATTATAAATGTAGCACTGAAAATAGCATTATGATTATATTTTGTGGTGCATTTAGTAAATTACTTATACAAAACAAAAAAGAATTATTATTGTGAATTTCAGAATTACAATAATGACCTGTACAAAACAATATTTTGTGAAACCAATAAAACTGTCTTAATACATGCAGCAGATACTATGGCTCTAATATGCTTTGAAATATTTGAATAAAAGACACTAAATCATCACCATTAATGATCAGCATTACTATCTTCATTATTAGAAATTTGGTAGGTTAACTACGTGAGGGACTGACTTGAAAATGAAATTATAATAAACTATAATGACAATAAGAACATATGGGTTAAATCTATCCCCACTGGTTTCCTCTGTTTAGATCAGAAATGGTTGTGAAGTTGAGTGTGCCGATATTTACATGAGGGATGATTATCAACTAAAAAAATCTTAATTTCTTACAATAGTTTCTAAACCCGTATTTCATAAGCTAATTAAATAATATTTTTAAATGGGTCTGTTGTCATAGTTTTGCCATTTAAAAAATTTGCCAAGACCTTATCAGAAAATTAAAGGTACTGCTTTAAATTCAACATATTTAGCTCTATGGGAAAAGTTTCAATAAAAGCTCCTTATTTTTCTTTTTGCCATAAACCTCCTACCGTACTGGGCTGCATTTAGGGATTTCACTGCTTAAGAGTTCTTTCTTCCATATTCCACATTTTATTTGAGTTCTTGATGAGAGTCAGGCTTTTTGCTCCCTGATATATAGCACACAATTAACTGGGGATTTATGAATACTAGCCAGTGTGAGAATGCACCTTGGCCTTAAAAATCAGCATCACTAAATGGCACAATTCCAGAAGGCATCTTCATATTATAATCCATGTGAATACAAACCCTTTGGAGCACAGAGAATATGTGAATTACACTTTTGAATTTGGACGACACAGAAACCCCCTTGAAATATGGTGCTCTCTGGAATCTGGACAATATCACCTAATTGGCAATATCGGCCACTGATTCCAAAAAATAATAATAATAATAATAATAATAATAATAAATGGCCCTATAAGTACCAGAAATCTTCCCTATTGTCCTTTTTCTTTTCTCTGTTTTGTTTTTGTTAGTTTTAAAGGACATAATAGGACAACCGTTATAGTGAAGGGAAGAAAATAACAACTGGGAAGAGAGTGTTTTGCAGTTGCATTATTTAAATATTTGTATGTTTGTATTCTTTCTATCTCTATCTGAAAGGGATGCATTTTCTGCTTATGATATGTTCTAAATTGTCATGAAATCAAGGGAATTCTCAAAGATGCTATGAAGCAGAAAAGGCTATTGCTTCTGTGTTACTCTAGCTGTCTGTAGACTCTGATGAGGGCTAGCACAGGCCACCTGGTATCAATATGACCACTATTTACATGCTTAGCCAGGTGAGCAGCACGACATGTTATTGTATTTCTAAGGCACATGGGCCTTGATGGCATTAATACTATAGTCGAAACTAAAATTGCCAAAATTCTTATATCTAAAACCAAATTGTTTACATAATCTAGAAAACACTTCTCAGTGTTTCTATATGTTAATCTATTTACATATGTATATCTATTTCAGAAAACCTAGGTTGCTCGGTGGAATCTCCTGCAACATTCTAAAAGGTTCTAATTGGAAGTTGATGTTGTAAAACACTGAGTTATCACAATTATTTAAATACCTAACTGAATTTTACACAGAACAATAAGAGAGAAAAAGATTTAAGTAACTGTTGTTTTTTTCTTTGTCAGAAATACATAAACCCTTTGAAATAGTACCAGATAGACTCTTTGAAATATAAATCTCCAAATGCAGTGCTAAGCTATGGTTGTGACTGGTTTTGGTATAAATTTCAAAAGAACTAAGTAAATGACTTATTAAAAGAATATAATGTAATAATAATGTAATAATGTAATAATCAAGCTATCAACCACTTTACCTATACACTTTTCAACATTAAACTTTACCTGGAGTTTGAAAAGATATTTCGTAGCATACCTTGTGGGCAGGCAAGTTTCAATGTTTGTGCAAAGAGCAAATCTAGACTTTGTACTTATAGAAGCTTTGAACTGAAGGTAACAGTCACCGCTAAGGTGTAAACAATTTGTCAGAACCTCATAAAATATTCAATCTTGTTTTATCTTGGAGGTAGAAGATTAAGAAAAATATTTTGCAAAATATTGCCTGCAATCACACACAGAGAATTATCAAAAATATTTTTTTAAATATAGTTTAATCTACCCTGAGAATGTCCTTGGTCACTTTATTTTGTTTTCATTTTTTAACAGAGTATTTTTTGTAGAATTTTTCTGATGTGATGAAAATACATGGTTGGCTCAATGGAAGCTGAGAAGTCTCGAGAGTGTTCATGAATAAATGTCTAATTTCTTGATCAGAAATAGTGTCCTACAGGAAAGGCTAGCATGTGGCATTAGCCACATGATTTCTCAGTGATAAAAAAGAAATCAAGATAATCTCTGAATGAACTCGAAGAGGATGAAAGCAAATGATATCTGATGGCTTCTGAATGCATGGGAGACAAAAGAAATTGAATCCCATTATACAATCATTGCTAATGTACACAGGTGAGAGGAAGAGAATAGTATAGGACAAAGGTGGGTCCATGAAGAAGGATGATTTGAGGCAAACACTGTTGAACTGAATTGGAAAGAACTAAGCCAAACAATATCATACATCTACTGCTTAATAAATGAGAATTGAATGAAGAAGAGTCATGTCAGAAGACAACTGCTGAGCAAATATGGACCAAACCAAGATAAGTAATGTTCAAGGATTGTTACCGAGACCAGCAGGGTGAATTAAGATGATAATGATAAATGATACAAAACACCAATCTTTAAATGTACTCGTGACAAACCAAGAGCAATTGTTTTCATATTTAAAAATAAAGAAGGGAATATCCTGCAGTGGAATTTTGAAAGGTGCAATACAAAAGATAGATCTTTTGTGGTTATTATCTGCTGCCTACCCAGTAGGCATATAATCCTCTATCCTTCTTCCTAATAACCCTAATTTGGTTATGTTAACTTATACATTACTAGTCAGCTCTTTATAGCCAGGTTGGATGATAGAAGAACTAATGTTTGAAGGCATCATAGTATGTGATGAATTAATATCTCCTATTAATATAGAATGGGACTAGCCATACCATCATTGGGAAAATTGAGAAAGTATCCATTCAAATTATTTTCTGTAGGGCTTTTTTGTCTCCCACTGGATATATGTATATATATACACATACACACACACACACACACACACACACACATATATATATATATATATATAAATATATATATATATATATATATATATATATATAAATGAAGCATATTGTTTCAGTAGCTGTGGGCAACTGTATTAAAATTCAAAAGATAGTAGCATTAAGATGAAACCAAGAGTAACTATGACTGAGTGTTAAGACAGAAAGCACCATTCGCCACTGTATTATCTATTCGCCAGAGTTTTTCCCAACCTTTCAATTTCCTGTTATGTAAGATAACCACCTTTCTTATTCTTCAAGGCCATCTGAGTTTATAATTTTTTAATTTTTATTTACAGTAGAAACAATTATAAATGATAAAATAGCCTCCCTCTTGAAGTAAAAATATCATCTACCCCAAAATGATACATGTTTATACATAGTTATTTAGTGTTTGGCTACAAACCACCTCCGATTTGGGAAACCAATTTTTTCCAGTGCCTTTCTTTTAATTACATAAGATTCATGAATTATCTTGATTTAATTTGGGCTGATTCTTTAAAGCTTCCAAGTATACGCTGTGAAATCCACTGCTCAGATATTTTGAGATAGACAAAAAACTTACTTAGAAATAATCAAGTTCTGACAAACTAGGGCATCATAGACACTAGAAGAGAATGTGCTGTTATATCTACAGAGAACTAAACATCACCACTTCCTTTTTCATATTTTCTTGATGGGAAAAAATCTGTTTGAATGTTTGCCTATTGCACTAAACCAAAAAAGTTATAAAAATAAAGTGATTTCTGGAAAAAAGTATCTTCTTTTATCTACATATCATATAATAGATTTTCTATTCATATATGGGAATGCATTTCAGTGTAGGCATGTTACAGGAATCTTAGAGGGTAGCAACACCTTAACAACCTGTAGACTTAAAATTCAGACTTTTCTAAGAAGTTTTAGAATGTATCAGTTACACCAGTTGTCATTCTTTTCACTCCAACATCTGACACTATTGAGGACTTTAAATTTTCTTCTTTTTTTGGCAGCAGAATGAAATGAAAAGAACCTTTGCTTAGAGATAGCAGGTTTTACTTGTGACCCTGGTTCTGCCATTTTTTAGCAATATAACTTTCAGGAAGATTAACTGGATGATTCCTAATCTATCATTCCTCTTCTGAATTCCAGATGCACACTTTCAACTAGCTAAAGAAATTCATGGGAGAAATTAAATCCCCAAGTCACAATTTTCTAAAGTGACTTGACAACTTCACAAAGTCACATGAAAATATCAAAAAGAACTCATATAAATGTTATCTGACAATTGTTAAGTTCTATTTATAGCTGTGTGGTTGTTATGAAATATTTCCTTAAAGTTCCACACTGTTTTTCTCCCAGCTCTTATCAAGGTGGGGTTCTTGAGAAGCACATGCTGAGATGGAGTTTGGAGTGCTTTATTTTTTTTTTTTTAAATGAATCAACACCTATGAAAGGAAGAAGCAGGAAGCCAGGATTGAGCAGAAGAAGTTGAATTGCAATCAATGACTGACACAGTCTTGGCCAACCAGGCAAATACTCTGGATTGAGTATTAACCATCGGAGTTGGTTTGCATCTGCCTGAGATGCCATCTGCTTATACCCATGCCTTTCTCAGTCACTGTGCTTGGGTTGCTCTTGGAATAGTATGACCTAGGTTGGGCCAGCTATCTGTAGCAGAGGCAGACCTTGAAGGACCTAACAGCTAAAGATGTCTGCTGACTGCACTTACTTGAAGGAGGATCTCATGAGTACATTTCCAAGTTTACTCTTAACACATTTCTTACGTAACTTTGCTATGTCTAATGCTTTCTCTGACATCCTTGATAGAGGACTTTGCAACTGTTCAGTTTAAGTTCTCTGTCTCTCTCACCTCTCTCATTCCCTATTTTTTCGAAAGTCTCTTTCATTTCTCTGGATCAAACCCTTCATGAAGATGACTCAAACTATACCTGACCTGTTTCCTGGGTTCCACTTACACATTTGAGTAGTGTTGTAGACACTTCTGATATCATGCCACTCTGAAAATGAAGACTTTTTTTTTCCAGATGATTCTTTTAGAGTTGTTTCTTCCTTTCTACAATATTTCCACCGTAAATTGGTACAGTATGCCTCAATAAACAGTCTAAATATTGTCTTACCTTGGTGTTCTTCCTCCATCATCTATAATTCCCCATATATTCTTCACTGGTCCCCCAAGTGAACTAAGTCTTCCCATTCATTAGCTTTATTTAAATCATATTTTAGATTCTGACCCAAATTTTTATGTTCATAATTTTCCTACAGAAAATTTCCCTTTGATCAATCTGGTTCAGCCACTGTCATCTCAAACACAATAACATAGTTACTTTGCATATTGGCTTTTGCTTTCCTTATTATCTGAAATCTCCAAATATTCTTCTCTTTTAGAAAACTTTTTCTCATTATTTACCTTAACTGAATTCTTGGTGAGGTCAATCTTTACCCTTTCAATGTGATATTATTTCCTTATCTCTGAATTTTGATGATATTCCTTATTTTTACTATTCATATGAAAAAGTGAGGAATATTTTGACTTGGCAATCAAACTCTATTTTAATATTTTTTCCTAAAAATACCTATATGATGTTTATTATAAACCATGGAGGAATATCAGGCATTAGTCATCTATAATGGAAAAAAAAAAAAACATGTCAGGGTATGTGAATGGAACTCGGTCTGGTGAAGAAACAAATAATCACACAAATCAAGACAATATTGTTATTGTGTCATTAAAATGACATGTTCTTGGTACCTTGAGTCTACATAAGAAGGAAATTTGACAACACCAAAAAGCTCAGAGAAAGAATTCTACTTGATAAACAGGAGTGAATTTGGTGAAAATGGGAAAAAAGAACATGTGCAGAGAAAACTGCATATGAAAAGATGTTGTAATCAGACTTAGGAGGAATGGAAAAGAAAGAGATTGATATGGGAGAAGTTGAAGTAAAATATGAGATTAGTCAGTATATGCAGGTAAGGTACAGAACATTGGCTCCTTCAACTGTGGATGACAATTGAGGATTTTTGTCTTGGTCTTCAACTAAGGACATTATGAACTCTTTGAGGAGTTTTAAGTAGGGCAATAAGAGCAGACTTTTACAGTGTAAAACAAAACCAAACCTCCATTCACAACATCATCTCTGGCTGTGATATGGAGACCAGACTGCATAAACTACTTCGAAAGCTAGTACTTTAGATCAGGTTAGGAAAGATAGTCCCATAGCTTAGAAGGGATGCAGCACAAAGAGGGGTGTATAGCTAGATTTACGCTGTATTTAGAAAGTAAAAGCTTCAGAGCTTGGTTCAATTGGCTTTGGGAGATGAGGGAGTAGGGATCAAAAAAAGATAAAGCCTTTGCATCTGATTAGCCTAACTGAACGCTCCACTGGTGTAAGGAACCACTGAAGAAGGACCAGCTTTACAAAGAGGAACAATAGATAAGAAGCATGCTTGTTAAGTATAAGATGGCTTTGAGATCTATAAGAGGAGGATTTAAGTAAGATGGAAGGATTTATCAATACAGACTTGGAAGAGAGAGAGATATAACCTAGAGATATATAAATTTGGGAGTCAACTACAAGCAGAAATAAACTTTCAAAATTTACCTATATTATTGCTGTGTAACTGTGAACAAATGTGGCAAACTAATTCTCTGGGGGGAGAAGAGGGAACAGAAAAAAACATCCATTTTCCCCTTATTCCTGGGCATATGGTATAAAGCACCTAGTGATTATATTTTTTAGATTCTCCTATACCAAGGAGTATGTCCATGTGAGTAAATCCTCATCAATATAACAGAATAAATTTGGCCAACCCATAGGTTGTCTTCATGAAAAATACTTGCCCTGAATTTGCTCTCATTTTATGTGGCTGAAATTAGGTACAATGAGAACAAGAGCTGGCTTGCTGTAACCTCTACATGACTTCCTAGGGGCAGGGACAGCCCTAGATGATCACTTTAGAGAAATGAACTTCTACCTTGTTGAAACCACTGCATTTTTTGGGTGTTTTCATCATAGCAGTTTAACTTTGACTTAAGCTTTCAAAAGCTCAGTTATAGTAGTGTGAACCTACAAGTGTGCAGAAATTTAAAAGGTATGAACATATAAGGCACAGAATGTTTTGTGGCCCATGAAATCATGAAAATAATTGTTTATTTTAATCCTGCAAGTTAGATTTCATTATTTCTATCATACAGATAAGAAAGTGAAGCTCAAAGTGTTTTAGGAAATTGCCCACATCACTGAACTGACAGGTGATCCAGGATTCAAATACAAACCCAACTTCAAAGACTCTATTCTTTCTAATGCTTCCTGTTACAGACTTCTCTCTCTAATCAGGCCAATGCCTTGAGCATCAGTAGAAACTCTTTTACTTTTTATTTTCCAGAGTGCCTACCATGAGGCCTCACACATGGTTGGAACTCATTAAGTATTCATTTATTTCCTTAGAATGCAGGCCTTAACAGTCCAACTAGAGAATTCACTTCCTCCCATAAAATTCAGTAGTGAGAATGAGCCCAAAGAGACTTAATTTCATTTCAGAAAATCTATATCCAACATCACATCACTATATATCATAATCATGGTCTGTTTGCAGAAGGAAAGCTCTGTTCTAATACATCTGAACTCTCCATTTTTTTTTTTTTCCATTTTGCTCCGGCATGTAAATCAGCATGCAAGCAAACAAACAAATAAAAAGTCTTCCACAACCCACATAGTTGTGCTCTTTGATTATTTGCTTTGTTTTTATTTTCACCAGCCTGCCTCATTCCCAAAGAGCACATAAGCACTGAAATCAGTGTTTCTCCAAACCACTCACTCAGCAGAATTAATTAAATAAATGCTCCTTACCTCTGAAGAACAGCTGTTTTCAAGAGTAAATCATTTACATATTTATTATTAATATCCAACTACTGTGCTTATTGTATTGTTGTAATTCCATGTGGAACTACTGAAAACCTCACAGTATTAGATTGCATGCATGTTGACCCATCTTAATACCCCTTTGCTTTCATTAGCATGCATGCCACCTTTCAAATGGAGAAATAAGGTAATGAAAACTTAACCTGAGTCAGATTTGTATGTATTCACATGGGCAGCCATGGGCTAGGAAGTTCATTTTGGCTTGAACCCACAAGCTCTCTGATTTGCTCCTTTATTAATATTTACCTTGTAATCATTAATATACTTTTATTGCATCCTGGGAACGATGTGGGAGTTAAATATGGTCGTTAAATAAATTGAAGCATGTGGTTCAGCTTCCCTGCTACTGTACAGATGGCAGGAAAAAACACAGAAATAGATGCATAAATCATACATGTGCAGTCGTACCTAGTTCTTTATGCCAATATCATGACTTATCAACAGTTCACAGTTGGATATGCAGGGGAATTTCTTCAATAATGTATGGCGAATTAGCACATCCTTCACTCTCAATTACTAAAAACACTAACAAAGAGGGGCCCAGGAAACAACACACACAGGAAACAACTGATTGCTCTTTTTATTTGAGCACTGAAGGAAGCTGCCTCCCATGTTAATTCTTTCACTTCTCCATTCATAAAAATATGGCTATTGTTCCAATTTAAAAAGAAAGTCAAGTTCTGCCTGATCAGTAACATGAATATTGCAAATGAAACAAACATATTACAGTTTCAAAGAATAATTAAAATCAAGGGGTATCTTTCCATTGAAGTGGCAGCATGATACTGTGTTGGTGCTATACAAACAGCTATCGCTGTTATCCTTTTAGGCCAAAGATAAGCTCAGAATCCTGTAGCAAATTGCTCCAGTAAGAGCGGTCACCAAATGACTTAGACCTAGCTCATTTTATGACCTTATTTTAATGAGGTCAAGGCCACTCTTTTCTAAGATCTGAGGCAGCAGATTATATGTTTAACTCTAGCAAGCTGCCATCAGAATCCATAAGTTTAGTAGTAAAATGTAGGATAATATTTGAGACTGTAAAATCTAAGGAAAATCATCAGCATATCAAGGAGAAAATTAAACAAATATTAATAAAATAATTTTGTTATCATCATTTTTATGGTTAAATAGCTACTATTTATTGAACACTTATATGCCAGGTATTCTTTTGGGTGTTTCACATATACTCAAATTAACTCATTTAATCCCTAAATTGACCCAAGATATAGGTATGTTACCCATTTCACTGTTGATGAAATAAAAGCACAAAGAGCTTCACTGATTTTCTTAGAGCTAGTAAGCGATGGAAACATGAAACCCAAATAGTGTGACTCTAGAATTTGTGTTCCCATTCACTCTTACATTTCATTTCTACATAGTATGCACTCTACTAATGAATTCAATGATGGCTGCTATCCTCAATGTGACAAAGAACACATGCCTGTAGTTGTTCATAATCTATTGTAAAATACAATAATGGTGAAGATAATCATTTAGTGCATAAGTAAGTGCACAAAAGAGAGAGATTCTGTAAAAGCAAGGATCAGTTTCAGGGATGCATTTTTTCAGTAGGAAATTGCTTTGTCAGGACACTGAAGGGAGAGTATATCTCATTAGGAAGAGAGAACTTTTAGGTAAAATGCATTTGGATATGTAAGATTTTGACAGCAAGAAAAGGAGGTTTTTTCCTTTCTCTTGATGGAAACAATGCCAAAATGTAACCTAAAAAGTGCATGAAAAGGCCGGTCGCGGTGGCTCACGCCTGTAATCCTAGCACTCTGGGAGGCTGAGTCCGGTGGATTGCTCGAGATCAGGAGTTCGAAACCAGCCTGAGCAAAAGTGAGACCCTCTAATACTATACTATAGTAGAAGGTCTATTTATAGTCTGTACTATAAATAGAAAGAAATTAATTGGCCAACTAATAAATATAGAAAAAAATAGCCATGCATGGTGGCGCATGCCTGTAGTCCCAGCTACTCGGGAGGCTGAGGCAGCAGGATTGCTGGAGCCCAGGAGTTTGAGGTTGCTGTGAGCTAGGCTGACGCCACGGCACTCACTTTAGCCTGGGCAACAAAGTGAGACTCTGTCTCAAAAAAAAAAAAAAAAAAAAAAAAGAGTGCATGCAAAGTAAAGCAAGGTACAAAACAAATGTTTTTCTCTCCTTGGCTCACAGTGACCTTTCAAAATAAGGAAAGGGGAGGGAGAAAAAGAGGAAGAGGTGAAGCAAAAGAAGGTAATGCAATGAGATTATAGAATAAAAACCAAACCAAAATGTTTAGTAAATATTTACACCTCCTTGTACTGGCTTGATCTAAATATGGAGGTAGCAAGTAGTAAAATAAACTTTAAACATTTATTCAAAGTACCCCATATAAAAATTTTAAAGAAATACATATTTCTATGATTTATATTTCAACTATTGCTCAATCTATTCCATTGTCATTCTTAAGAACGGTAACCACGTTTTACCTAACAAATGGAATATTTTCTATCCTATTGTTTTCTGGTATATTTCTACCTTCTACTTAATTAAATATGTGAAAGATAAGAGTTTAAACAACAAAATTAGTTGCATTCATATACACACACACACACACGCACACACATAATCTTGTTACAGCAAAAGGAGCTTGCTCTCATTTACTTTGACTCTATTTTTTGTCTCACCTGAGACTAGGAAGGTGGGAAAGAAGTTTAAATTAGAACAGCTGAACAGAACTGGATAGATAAGAACATATGTGGCATTTGTAAATTCTGAGACACACTTTTGAGACACACTTTTCCTTTCTGAAATTGGAAAACATTTTGTTGACTTTCCTTATCTGTTTCATGACCACTACTTATCATGATTCTGGTCTACACAATCATTCCTATAAAGCACAGGATGGACTATTTTTCATTTATTTTGGCCACTGTAGGTCCAAGAGAGAAAGATGTATATACTGAAAAGAATACTGAATTTAGAATTAGACCATCTGGAAATAAAATTTCAACTTCAATAATTACTAGCTCTGTAATTTTTACCAGTTATTTAAAATTTCTGAGCTTCAGTTACTCTTATATAAAACAGAAATACTATCTACCTCCATATTATTATTAGGGTGACCTGAGATAAAGTATGTAGAGGAAGAAAAAATTCAAACAGAAGAGGCTTAATTAATATTCATCCACAAAATCCAAACTAAACAACTATTTGTAAAAGCTGTTGAGCTTTAATTGCATAGTGGCTGTTTCCATTTATCAATATACTGGCATGCTTTTCATATCAAACCTTAGCTACTGTTGTGAAGATTCAATGTATTGTATTCTCCGATCCTTTTTTTGAGAGCCTGAGTAGATTTAACGTAGTGCTTTATCTTTCTTTTCTCATAATTCTGTATTCATCCTAACGTAAGAATTTCGTTAGGTTGTTCTTTTCTTTGGCTCTTTCCCTTGTTGGGAAATTACTTTTAACTTTCACTTTTTATTAAAAATCTTAAATCAGATGCATGATTCCCTCTTGCTCTATACCAGGCCTCCAGTAGGGCTGCTACCCAGAGTCTAAATGATGATAGAACAGTTAAACAAACATGATCGAGATCTTCTCATTTAAAACCACTCTTAGGAACACAGCAGCAGAAATGCTTTGGCAACATGGTATAAAACAAAACAAAATTTGGGAATAAATGCAGAAAAACAAAACTTTAAGATCAAAAGTCCCCCTTGTGAAAAACTAGGTAGAAGCAAAACTGAAAGTGAATACTGTCTAAAATTTTTTTTAAAAAAGAAAGCAGAAATAAAAGAAAATTCGAAACTGCTTAATAGCAAATGGCTTTTCAGAAATGGTACTCTCTTAGGATATGTTTATGTGCATTCTCTGCCCAACTTCAAAAGCATAGCTTACTTTTTCATGCTTTTGAAGTCAGATCAGTGTTCAGGAATGGTTATAGTGTGGCCAGAAGCAAAACTGCCACTTTGTTGTGTCTAAAAACAAAACAAAAAAAGTTCACCGGGCCACAAAGGTACATCTCATTAAAGTAGTTGGGAAAATTTTGTTAGATGAAGAATTTTACAGAGGTCTTCCAGGCCCCACTTTACTGAAGCAAAAGGCATAAGCAATTAAATATGACACCTGGTACTATAGTCAGGGAGGTCAAGGATACGACTTCTTATTATTAAAACAAAAAAAACACAGTTTGGATCAAAATTACATTTGGCTAGCAGTCTCGATGAGCAGTCTCCTACGTCCCACTAACATGCCTTTGAAGATTCTAGAAAAGATGAATATACTAAACATCATGGAAATACAGGTATGACAGTCTTCCTGGAAAGAATTTCCAGAAAGAAAGACATAAGGAATTTAATTGAAAACACCAACGCTGAAATATACATCCAGGGGCAGAGGAACTTTGACCACTTGCACGATAGGGGGAAGAGTTCTGGATTTGCCTCATTCATACCTCAGACATTGATCACATTCTATGTGCCAGGTTTCTGGACACTGGAACAGAATAGCCAATGTCCCTGTACGGATAAAGTTGTCACTCTGGTGAACAGTGGTGGAAAATAAATAAGTAGATGTTGTGTCAATACATTCAGAAAACACAAAAGAAGAAGAGCAGATATAGCCATTCTGGTAAGAGCCATTTAACGTGGTCTCCTAAATATTGCACCAGAACTCACCTTGCTCAAAAGTCATTGATTCTTTAACTAGGGAACTTTTAGTGTTCTTCCCTGTAAATGATGCCCGCCCCCCATCCTCAAGGTAGTACATTCCTGAGCCTACTGTGTAGGGATGCTCTCTGTTCTATTTACAGAATACCAGCCTTCCTGTTTCCCAAACATTAATAAAAGAATTACATTCTCTCACACCACTGCTCAGTCTGCCTGCGTGCACTTGTTTGAATGGGGAGACGGGGAGGGAAGAGACAGGAAGGGAAATAAATGTCCCTCCATTTACCTCTGATACAGAAATAGAGCTGATTTTTGTTTTCTTGCTTTTCAATTTTTAAATAGAAAGTAAAAAAAAAAAAAAGCTAAAAATGTATTTCTTTTATAATCAGTAAAAGGAAAACATTTGAATAGTTTGATGTAATCATTTACATTTTCATGTATGTTTTATAGATATTTGCTTGTATTTCCAAAGTAAAGTAAAGAAGAAATGGTGAGTGTAATCTCCTGTCAGTTTGCCTGATTAATATCATTTGCAAAATGCTTAAATAAAACTTAGGGCATGCAATCTATATATTAACAGATATAACTATTAACAAAATGCATGGTACAATATTAAAGCTTCAAAATATAAAAAATGCATTATAAGACTACAAAAATTCCATTTTATGACTTAAATGATCAAAATATATTCTCTAATTCTTAACTCAATTACTCCTATTTGTGAAGCTGGTAAAACCACACACTATCGGTTTGAAGTGCAACTTAATAAAACCCGTTGGGAAAGCAAAACCATTTAAATGTTCATTCCTTTGATACTATATCTCCATTTTTGAATTTTTGTCTTAAATAAATGTTTGAAAGGGATTCCAGCTAAATGAGTAGGTTTTAGCTACTGTGGCCACTAAAACAAGAAAAAAGGGGATAATTACGTGATATACATATGTCAATTTTCTTCACTCTAATAACCCTTTTACCTATCTATATGTATTTCATAACCTCATATTGTGTACTTTAAATATTCACAATAAAACTTATTTTTTTTAAAAAAACAACTGTACAGAGACACTGCAATATTTTTAAGAAGAAAAAAGGTATACCAATTAAATATTTCACAATGGGAGAATTGCTAGGAAAAAGATTTCATGGTGTTTTATTTGATGAAATTATGGGCAGATACTTAGATAATAATTATGTAGGCTATACAGTAACATGAAAAACATTTAAAATAAATCAATAGCCAAAATTAACTGTATGTATGTATGTATATAATTATTTTCACAAATATAACTTGAGGTGAACACAGATGCGTAAAAACATAAAAGATTAAAGGAGAGAACATGGAAATAATTTGATTTCCAGCAGTAACAGAATCATGGGTGACTTTTAATGCTATTGTTATGTTATTCCTATTATAAAATCCTCATAGTGTTGTATAATTATACTTTATTAAAATGATAAAACAAATGCCAATTTATTCTAGATTCAGGGCCTTTGTCCCCTATTCTCTCTCTTGCAATCCACATCCTTCAGATATCCATATGGTTTTCTTGCTCATTTCTTTTCAGGCCTTTATTCAAATATCACCTTAGTGAGATCTGCCCTGACCACCCAGTTTAAAATAGCAAATTCTTTTTTTTTTAGAGATAGATTTTCCCTTTGTTTCTCTCCTTAGAGTGTGCAGTGGCATCATCATTGCTCACTGCAACCTCAAACTCATGGACTCATATAGCTGGGACTACAGGTGCAAGCCATCATTCTCAACTAATTTTTCTAATTTTTTTGTAGGGACGGGGTCTCGCTCTTGCTCAGGCTGGTGTGGAACTCCTGGCCTCAAGCAATCCTCCCTCCCACCCCACCTTGGCCTCCCAAAGTACTAGGATTACAGGTGTGAGCCACACTGCCTGGCCAAAATTGCAAATCTTGTTGTCGGCCAACTGTTCTGCCTTCCAAATCTCTTTTCAACATTTCTCCTTAACTTGTCACTATGTAATATCTCATTCTTTTTACTGGTTTATCTAGTTATTTTCTGTCTTCCTCTAAAGAATATAAAGTAAAACCCATACTTCTTAAGCAAAAAACCCAGGCTTCTTCATGATCTGATCTCAGTCAGTCCAGCTGTACCTGTCTAATACTCTTCTCACAGTCTCTATTCCAGGCACATAGTTTTGGAAAGCTTAAAAAATAAGAGGGATCAGTGACTGAATGGAGGAATAGATAGATGAATAGATACATGATAGTATGATTATAATAACATATGGTTTAACTTAGTTGGTAACTATATGTTTGCTGCAGTATCTTCTTCATCCTCTTTAAAATTTTCATATAAATACTAAGGAATATCTTATTGATCAAATAAATATCACACAATGAACTTATTTTGGCCTGACTTGGACAAACTAAGTATAATGCATTATTTTAGATAACCAGGGATAGATGAATAGTGATGTAACATTAGCTGATATTAAGTAAATAATGTTATCAGATTTTTAAAGTGTGATAGTTTAATAGGCACTGTGCTTTTAAGAAAAAGGACTTGTATTTTAGACAAATATATTGAAATGTGGATGAAATGCTACTGTGTCTAGTATTTTCTTTAAGCCAGCAGGAGGTAAGGAGAGAATGAAGGTAAAAAAACAAAATGAGAATTTGCCATCCATTGATAACTGTTGCAGCTGGATAATGGGTACCTAGGGGTTTCATATGCTGTTCTTTCTATTTTTCTGTTCACTTGAAAATTTCCATGATAAAAATGTGAATAGCACTCTGCATTTCTTGCTCACTTATCAAATGATTTGGAACCATATTCAATTTTACCTCTTTAGCTGGGCCACGAGTTTGACAATTGCTATGTGTCTTAGTATGTTTTGTGCTGCTATAATAGAATGCATGAGACTGGATAATTTAAAAAGAAATTACTCACTTTATTACTTTATTTATTGCCATTCTAGAGGCTGCAAAGTTCAATATCAAAGTACTAGTATCTGAAGAGAGCCTTCTTGCTGTATCATAACATGGTAGAAGGCCTCACATGACCACAAAGAGCAAGAGGAAGCCAAACTAGTTATTGTAACAAGCCCATTTTCTTGATAACTAAGCCACTCTTACAGTGAGGCCATTAATCCATGAGGACAGAGCCTACACGACCTAATCCACCTCTTATTAGGCCCCAATTCCCAATACTGTTGCCTTGAAGATTAAGTTTCCAACACAAGAATCTGGAGGAACCCATTCAAACCACAGCATTCTGCCCCTGGCCCCAAACTTTATGTCCTTCCCACAATGCAAAATACAACGATTCCATCCCAATAGTTCCAAAAATCATAACTGTTTCCAGCTTCAACTCAAAATATCAAAGTTCAGAGTCTCATCTAAAACAGATATGGGAGAGACTGAAGATGTGATTCATCTTGATGCAAATTCTTCCCCAGCTGTGAGCCTGTGAAATTGACAAGTTTCCCAAAATACTATGGTGGGGCAGGCATAGGATTCACATTCTCATTCTAAGAGGGGGAAATGGTAAAGAAAAAGGGAGTAACAAGCCCCAAGGCTGCCCCAAACCTAACAGAAACAACAACATTGGCTTAAGCTGGAGAATGACCTTCTTTGACTACATGTCCCACATTGTGGACATACTGGGGAGGCGTTTGGGTGCCCAAGGACTTGGGCAACTTCCCTCCCCCTGTGGATTTGCTGATCTCATTGCATCCAGCAACTCTCACAGGTTGGAGTCTAGTGCCTGCAGCTTTCCTAGGCTGGAGTTGCATGATGGTTCCACTGGGCATTGTCCTAGTCGGGGTTCTCTGTAGTGGCTCCATCCCTGCATTGCATTTCTTTCTGGGCCTCCAGGCTGTCCAATACTTGCTTACGATCTAGGTGGAGGCTGACATGGCCCTACAAGTTGAGCACTCTGTGCATCTACAGCATCACGACCACATGACCACCACCAAGGCTTTCCACCTGCACACTCCAGAGCTGTGTCATGAGACACACCTGGGTGGGACTGAACCTTGGCTGGGGCAGCTGAGGAACGTTGTACTGGAATTTGGGGGAACAAAGTCCTTAGAGGTGGCACTGGGCAGTGAATACTGAGGTTTTGTGGGTACCTCTCTGGAAACTTTGCCCCCAAAGTCCCACCTTGCCTTGAGGGTCTCTGAAATGCCATTGGGGTCATATTCCCATTGTCTTGTTGAATAGAACTTAGCTTCCATCTATCCACATTAATCTCTTTAGCAAAGGGTCCGTTGGCCACACCTTTAGTATTTTCTCCCAAATATAGCTTTTTATTCTTGACATGGTAGGCTGAAAGCTTTCCAAATCTACGCATCTACTTCTCTTTTAATTACAAACTTAATCTTTAAATCTTTTTTTTCTTCTTCTCTCATTTTACTGTAAGTGGCCAAGAGAAGCCATGAAATACCTTGAATGCTTTGTCGATGAGATATCTGTTTTGCCAGATGTTCTAGTTCATTGCTCTTTAAATCCTGCCTTCCATAAAGCCCTAGGGCATGAAATAACTCAACCGAGTCCTTAGCCACTTTATAAAAAGGATGGCCTTTACTCCAGTTTGCAATACCTTGTTCCCAATTTCCCTCTGAGATCTCATCAGAATGGCCTGTACCAACGGTATTTCTACCAACATTCTGATTATGACCACTTAAGTCATCTCTAAAAAAGTTCCAAATTTTTCCTACATTTCTTTTCTTCTTCTGAGCCCTCCCCAAAATGTTATTCATGGCAATGTCGGCTTTTTCTAGTTTGCTTCTCCAAATTCTTCCAGCCTCTACCATTACCCAGTTCTAAAACTACTTCCACATTTTCAGGTATTTGTTATAGCAACAACTCCATTTCTCAGTACCAGTTTTCTATCTTAGTCTCTTTTAGCCAACTATAATAGAGTACCTGAGACTAGGTAATTTATAAGGAAAAGCAATTCATTTCTTATAGCTCTGGAGTCTGGGAAGTCCAAGATTAAGGTGACAGCATTCAAGGGCAAAGTCCTGATGACCTCATCACCTCTTGTTTGGCCCCACGCCTCCCAACACTGTTGCAATGAGGATTAAGCTTCCAATATGTGAACTTTGGTGGGCACATTCAAACCAGAACATTGTTTCTCTAGTACTTAGTATAGTGCCTGAAACCGAGTTGGTGCTCAATGAGTAATTTTCCAATTATTGAGTTTAAATTATCTAGAGTAATACAGGAATATAAATGTTGTTTGAATTTCTAGTAAAGCTCTTTGCAAAATTTTCATTATTCTTTTGTTAAGTAACACAGATGGAAGTCAACTTTGCTAAGTAAGATCATCTATTTATAATTCTTAGAATTGTGAGTATAAACAATATGTTAACAACAATTACACAAGGTTCTTCACTTCCAGTCTACTACTTTTTCGAACAAATTCTCAATTTCTATCACTTCCTAAACATTGTGTTGGCTTTCACAGTGTTTCCTTAGCAAAAGTCAACTAAGTGGTGCTTTATACATGGCTTAATATAACTAATTTTTTTTTGCATATTTTCCTTTTTTATCCCTCGCCAGCCTAAGTGGATATGTATTGTTAAACTGCACAGAGAAAGTTAGAGCTATGAGAACTGCAGGCTCTTTCTCTCAAAAGCTAGAAAACAATAGCAATCTCTCTACTTTCTGGATCTCAAACAGGTGCCAGAGTTCACAGGACAAAGAATTATGCTGACCCTTGGAATACTGGCCTCCTGATACAAAGTTGCTGCTATATACATGTAAATGCTGTGTCTTTGTAAGGCATTTAATTCTTTACACTCCCTGAGGTTTGGTACACTTTCTTTTCACACATAATTGAAGCATAGAAGGCAAGAAACCATGCCTGGGTAGCTCTAGGGAGGCAGACATAAAGCAAACTGTGCAACTGTGTCATCTCTCATGCTATTGCATGAGCAAATTACACTATTGAGCCATAAGCTACCTGGTGTGTACAGTTGCTTGATAGGATATACTATTCTTTTTTTCCAGGACCAAGCAGAGTGAAAAAAACTTTCATTAGTCATGTGTGGTTAGAATGCAAAGTTCTAACATTAATGCTTACGGGGAAAAGGAAGTTGTTTAAATCCCTTGTGTACCAAACAAGTTTACAACATATAATATTTCCTGCAAAGTATGTTATTTCTCATTCAATTACACATTTCATCATTTGCCTCAGATCTGCAATTTTCTAACACATAACCTTAGTCCCCCAAAGTAAATCAGGAATTAATGTCATAGTACTGCAAACTAGAAATTATAAAACCGGATGATTAATGAAAAACCAGAAGTGAGTCAACACGACACCGTTATGACCTTCTTTACATTCATAGGAATGATTCTGAAATGAGTTCTCCTCTAAAGCCCTTTATAATTCTCTCATGAACAAACAAATAAAATTTGAGGTTTTTATGTGATTGTTGGCACAATTTAGAGACTAACAGAATGAAATGCACTCTGTTTTCTCAACTGAGCTTTCACAAAAATTTTCTTCTTCCCACTTCTTCCCACCAAAAAACAAGTAAGACAACAAAGAGTTGAGCTATATATTTTAAATAAATTACTACTGGGGAAAAAAAATCCTCTCTATCCTGAAAAAATAACACTTTTATCTATACCTATAAATAGAAATATTTAATACCCAGAAAATATAAATTATTATATGCTCTTATATTTTGTTCATTCTACAAATTGCACTGGTCATGTATATATATTCACAGAAATTTAAAAATATATTCCATCCATCATCTGGACCTTGTCAAATGACCAGATGTTTCAGGTCAACCAGGAAAATATCAACATAATTGGTTATATTTTTTATTAGTAATCAATGTTTTGTATTTTGTAAATGTAACCATATGTGATCATACCCATGTTACATATACTGTATACATAGATGTGAAAAGATATACATATTTGTACATAGGTTAAATACTATTTCAGAAAAATCATTACTTTAGAAGCAGGCCATTCATTTAATATTTACTGCTTTCAATATAACAACTGAGAACAAACAATCTGAATAGAAGGAAGGAAATTTTATTATTAAATATATTTGAGAGAAGAAAAAAATATATCATACATAGAACTTCACATATTCAACCACAAAGCAAGCCTTAATGACTGGCTTAGGATGAAAACCATGTAATTTTGAAATTGCATATAGTTGATTTGGTGAAGAGGGTTGGTTTTTTTTTTGAGTAGGAGAGAACATTTGATTTATATTCAAATATTCTCTTAATTATTTATTCCCAAGTTTTCTAAGACTTTGAAACCACTGGTAGATGGACACTAATTTATTCTTCAGTTTATCAGCAAAGAAAGGGAGTCATAAAAACAAGGCTGTAGATATCTCAGCCTTTATATTTACAATGAATACATGTAGGGGATTATAATCACTAAATAGAATTCTCATCTGGAACCTTCTGCGACACTGGATTGAGCAAATATCAACCTTATTTAAGGAGAGTGCACGGCTGAAAGTCCATCTAGTCACTTTCCTGTCATAACTTCAAACTGAGTTAAGTATTCAATTTTCCTTTAAGGTTAGAGAAGACAGTATGTATAGAGCATGTCTGTAGGGTAGCACAGTCAGAAAAGGTGGCAAAGCACATGGAATTACAGAACAAAAAAGATGGAGAGTGTTACTTTCTAATATCTAAGTGGAATAAGATTTTTTAAAATTTCCACTTTAACAGAGATACATGTATATACATAAGCTATAATATAGATAACATAATTTTCCTATGAGCAATCCGTAAGTACAGATCTTTCTACACATGAAATTGTTTAATTTCTGTATTTGATTATATTGACAAAGTCATTATGAAAGCATACTAAGCTAAAATTTTTTTAAAAATCTAACAATTAGATAAAAGATATATATATTTTTTTACCATTTAAACTAGTATTTTGCTTTTAGTCTACATAGACTTATTTTTATCAATGAAAAGAATATTAAATCGAATCATGTTAAGAGAAAGAGAGAGAGATAAGAGGAGAAAGAGTGTGTGTGTGTAGGCAAACGAGAAGTGCAGGATGTATGGAGGTAAATGGTGTTTCATCACTTGTGATTTGATATCATACTTTACAATGTCTTGCTATCTCCAAGGGACCATGACTTTTGAATTCTTGATGGCACCATTAAACAGCTGTGCAGCGCTCATTCTGGAACAAAAACGCTCAAGCAGGAACACTGGAATTAACTGTGGAGAATACAAATTAGCTAACAGATTTATTCCTTGCGCTGACATAATAAACAAATATTGATGGCTTCCTGTGGTGTAATACATCCTTATTCATTGCTTCACAACTCACTCATAGCTTCTTCATTTTCTCTTCGATGCCTCTAAATGGGTGATTCATCCTATACTTCTCGAAATATTAGTCTGTTTACAGTCTTCAGATAGCTAACAGATTGTGTATCATTAAAGCAGCTCCACAATGGCTTCCACTGTAGATTGTTGTTCTCTTCCAATTTATATGTTTTTTTTTTTAACTTTTCAAAGTTTTTAAAAAAGAAGATAATGAATGGTTCTTTTTATTTAGCATTGATGTTTTGATGATACATGGTGATATCATCTTTTTAATGACATTTAGGTTTCCAAATACATCTTGCATGGCTAAAAATATGAACGGTTCAGAGTAAAAATCAATAAGTTAAATAAGAGTCTTTTCCTCCTTTATTTTTGCATAATATCTGACTCCTTCCCCAGTTGTACAGTTGGCTGGAATAAAAATCACCACAGAGCTCTGTCCATCTTTCTATTTAGGGAAACATTGGAACTAAGAAAATGTCATTTCCCTTAGGAATTTTTTTTTTTTTAGTATGAATCAAGTTGTCACATTTCTACATTATAAAAGACTTAGCACTATAAATATTTATTATATTGGTTATCTTTGACTATATTTATATTTCATTTAAGTCAGAACTGCTTTTTTGAAAATTGGTAGGCATATGATAAAGGGATAAAATGACAGTAAAAAAGGATAAAGTGACATATTCCCAATCATAGAACCATCCAGATTGGGCAGTAACTCAGGACTTGGGAGTATAGACACATGCATTCTGATAGGCACATGCTATCTGTATTTTAGAAACCTATGTAGTGTTTGCATTAATGTATAGTCCAAAAAAAATCTCATTCTACAATGTTGCTTGGCCCAAATTCACATGAAATATGTTTTGTCTCAGAAAAGATAACAACTAAGCCTGATACAGTAAAGGGTATGCCAGTCACAATTTGCTTAAACGTTATAGTTCCTAGAAATATATAGGCAAAAGCTTTACAAAGCATTGTACTTGCCTATAACCTAGTATGTATTCTTTCCATTCCAGTACTCAGATTTCAAAATTTGATGATACAGGAACATCCCATTGCACTCAGTGAACTTAGACATTACATGGGAGTGACATATATTATTAACTGTTCATTGATAACAGGATGTAGGAAAGAATCAATTATAATGTCTTCTGAAGGAAGTCATCGACATTCTGAAAGCTAATGCCTATAAATCTGATATCACTTATGCCAAGAAATAACAATAAATAAGATAATTGATAAAATATTTACATTTACATAGGTAATGGTTTTGAAACAAACTAAACACAGCATCTGAAGTGATATCAGGGGATTATAGGAATACTGTAATGGAAAGAACTAGATTTTGACTAAGAAAACACAGGCTTGTAACCCAGACCTGCTACATACTACATTGTTTGACGTTAGGCAAGCCACATAACCTCTCTGAGTTATGCAATTTGAACATGTGTGAAATGTAAAAAGGAGGAATTCACAGGCTCATTGTGTAAGGAAATGCATATAATTTATATAACCCAATGCAAACCATAAAACATATGCACGTACAAGTCATTCACTTTTAAGATTAGACAAAATCTTAACATAGATACACAACCAATCATTGGTACTTTAGTCACATTCCCCATCAGCAAGCATTTCCTTCTTCCTATAAAATCCACCCCCCTTCCCATGTCACTGGAAATCTAACAGAGATGAGTCTGACAATGGGAAACAAAAATAGATGAAATTTTAGTATCACATAGAAGCACTGGGTAACGCTCATAGACACTGTTTATTAACATCATCTTATTGGGGCTAATTATTTAACCCCTCTAGACCTCAATTTCCTTACACATAAAATTAGGGGAAAAATGAAACTTTATGGTTGTTGAATAGATGAAAATAATATACTATGATAGTACAGTAATTCCCTGATTGACACTCCCTAAATACATACAGTAAGCAATATAGCACCCAAACCACCCCAATGTTTAGCAGATGTGCAGAACCTGTCAGCATTAGGTATATAACAATTGGACAGTCTAATCCATTAGGATACCTAGACTTCAGGAGATGAAATTGGAATAATTATAGGCACAGCCTGCATCTGACCACACTTTAGTCAATATAATCAGACCTATCCTTAAAAGAATGAGGTTTAAGATTACTAAGGTAATCTTAAAAGCTGATATGTTATGTGTTCATGATCCAAATATGGGAGGTACACCAAACATTAGATCATTAATGCATTTTAGCAGTGATTAGTTATCAGCCATATTTGAGCATGAATTATTTAGCAATAACTGTCAATCAGGGAATTACTGTCTTATACATACTTTTTGCAAGACATGAATACAGATTACAGTACTTTCCATCACATTCACATCAATAACCTGATTGTCCTTAAAACAACCTTAATACAATGCTAGAGGATACTAGCTAGCCGAGTACAGCCTTAAATTTTGATCTGAGCCAAATTTCCAGCCACCATCATTTATCTAACCCATCCTCACTCTGGTTGCAATTTGGGGGCGAGCGTTTCAATAGCCACTGTGCAGACATTGACAGAATAGTTTCTATGCTTCCATAGTAGTTGGTGGGCAGCACTATTGTTCCGTTAGCTAGTTATGGTGATTGAGAACCCTGCTCCAGTAGTTATAACCCTGCTGAACTGATCAGGCTTATTGTCTTAGAGTTATGGTCATGCTGCCACAACTTGACCTAAATAGGATCAGATATTACCTAATCGAGATAGTTCATGATGAGCCTTCTCTGTCATTTCAATCTTCATGCTCATTCTTTTGAGAAATCCACAGCACACACGCTCTAAGGCAATTTCTCTTACAGAGGAAACATCATTCCTTGTGAATCCCTTCAAAAATCAAAGGTTTGTCTTTAAAAGTCAAATAAATTATAGATAATATAGTTCTTGCGCTCCCCTGAGAATTGGTTCAGTCATTGCCGCTGGTCTTTGAACTTCTAGGGTAGGTTCCAAAATGCCAAGCCACAGAAAATATCCCTGCATCTGATTCCCTGGCAATGATTTCTGATAATTGCCTTGGCAGGCTGCACACTCCCTTCCAGGTCTCCCAGTAGCCTTGGTGGCTGCATAGGGCTGCTCTATTGGATAAATTATTGTTTCACACCTTTATCAGCTCTCTAAAATGAGTATTGTCCTTTTCCTGGGCCGTGCATGAAAGAAGCAAGCCTGCCTGCTCTTGCACGCCATGCTAGAGGTTCTGTCCCAGATTGCCATTTCAACTCATCAGGTTCTGGCCAAAAATCTGCTCCATGGGCCGAGAGGCACACATCACATTCTGTGCATGTCACACAAATCTGTCTCCTGGCTTTTGGGTCACTTTCCAGTTTTAGACCAGGCACGGGGCAGCTTGCTTCTCTATTAAATTTAAGTGGTCCTCATCAAAGTGCAGAACCTCTGCTGTGAGTGAAATTAACAGCACATTTGATACGTTGCTGGCACTCTGCTAATATGGATTTTTGACCACACAGCAGAGCGAGTATGACTGAAGTGTACATAAAGCAAATCCTTTATGCAAGTTCTGTTCTTGTGGCTGGTCAAGATCAATATCTGTCCTATAGATTAAGCAAAACAAGGGAGGTTGTGATTGCCAGACTGTCATTGTTTTGATTTGGGAACATGGTCTTTTTCCCTCACAATATAATAATCAGTAATGTGTTTATTAAATGCTAACTTAGTACCTAAACCTTTGCCAAACTCTGTTTAATATATTAGTCATCAAAGACTTCTGAGTTTCTTGTGAGATGCATGATGAATACAAATCAAGTAGTAGAAATTGAGACAAAATGGATTGTAATTAAGGGAAAACTCTATGTTAGATATGTGAAAATAAATAAAATTTAAAAGCTCTTGGAACCTCAAACATACTTTAAGCCTTAAGAGAAATATAATTGTGATCTGAGTCATGTAGCTCGTAGTTGTAACTTTTGCTTCTTAGATTATGGATTAACTCTCTTCTTCACTGTTATTGTTCCATAAATGACTAGGAGAGACCAGAGACCAGATGTCCTCCCCTTCCGATTACTGATTCTCGTTATAGATTAACTGCTCCTTTATTGTCCTATACCCTAATTCAGACCAAATGGTGCAAAAGACCCCATGACTGTTACACCTTTAGTGTAGAATGTTAAACATACCTTACTTGAAATAAAAAGACCATCTGAGTTAATCAGATCATCATAACTATGCACTAAGTCTTATATAGAAAGATGTTGAAATTCTGTTAAGCTTCCCTAAACTTTCTCTCTATAGAGGATCCCAAACTTCTATACTTTGCAACACTGACTTCTTTTCTTTGGAATCTGTGCTTCCAGAGCAAACATCCTAAAATTGGCACTTGAGTAAACTCCTTTTAAACTAGATTCTGACCCTTTTCATTATTTTAGGTTGACGGATAATAAACGTTGTCACAGTAGAGAGATACCATTGTGAGCTACAATCATTGGAAAGGCTTATTAAAAGGTAAAAGATTTGAACTGATCCTTGAGTTGGTGAAGTACTGAATCCTGTAACAAAGGATTTATATGCTTTTGAAGTCAAATTCATAACCCCAAGTCTATATACTTTACATATTTGCACCCTATTATATTCTCAAATTTAGAGACATTTTCACTTACACATAGCTCCATCCCATGAGACTGCTTGCTTTTTTTTACAAATAGTACCTGCTGTTTCTGACCCTTTGCATTTGCTTCCAACCCAATGTCCACTCATTAAAGGTCCCTGGCTCAAATTCAAATTTTTCATAAAGTATTTCTGGATTATCTGACTCAGAATGAATTTCTTCTTTTTTTATGCTCATAACGTTCAATAACAATCCTTTAACCCTCCTTGCATTCCAATTGGCAGGATGTACATTTTGGCACTGCTTTTCTCTGATCAGATATTAAGGGCGTGTGTGTGTGTGTTTCTATTTGTTGTTTTTGTGTGTAGGGAAGTGCAAACTTTTCCTCTGAGGGTTTGAGTCCAAGTCTGTTGAAATGAATTGGCAATAGATTACCAGGAAAAGAAGCACATGGATATCATTGTGCAGATAAGCACTTGCAGGAGCAGGAGCCGCATGCAAAGTATGAGACTCAAAGGAGGGGCAAGATGGTTGAAGTTTTTGATACTATCTGAGATTACAGAAAGAAAAAGGGGCTTGGGGTTGCTTGGTTGGGGGTGGGGTTAGGAAGGTGACATCACAGTTTTGGGGGAATGAGGAGAGGAAAGCATGACAAGCAAAAGCTATCTTGTTATGCAGATGAACATCTCTCAGGGAATCTCAGAGCTGCTCTCAGGAAGAACAGATGTGAACCCCTAGTGAAAGTGTCTATGCCAGACCTTCAGAAAAGATCAGACTTTCAGTTTTCTTTTCCTGTGAGTTAATCTTTCCTAGATCTGGATAAGGCAGGTAAGGGAGCTGCAGAGAAAACCTACTATTTACTTCACTAATGTAGATTTCTTCTACAGATTCCAATCTCCCCCACGAGAAATAGCTTTTTATGGTGATTCCTATATTCCTTTCGAATAGCCATCTTCAATTGTGCCAAAGAAGCATATTTTGAGGTGAAATATTCCAGTTTTCTTTACATGAACTAAAATAAAATCTTAAGCTCCACCCCAGCTGACTTAATGGATCCCCTCTTGGCCGAGGGGACCCCAGAAAAATCTCAAGGCAAGTTGCTGGCCACAAAGTGAAGAGAGGTCAAAGCTTCTCCCTTTTGGAGTTACTCTTTGTAACAGTAGGATGTTAAATCATTAACAGGCCTAAGGTCATGCAAGACAAAGCTTAAACCACACCTGCATGCTATCAATTTACTTAATAATAAATAAATGTCAGATGGCTTGTCTCTGATTAACAGACGCCTTTATCTTAAAACATTCCAGTCCTTTAGACAAAGCTTCATTTCTTTAACCAATTACAGATCAAAGAATCTTTAAACCTACTTATAACCTATAAGCTCCCTCCACCCCCAGCTTCAAGATGTCTCGCCTTTTTGGGCCAAACCGGTCTATTTCTATCACATATTGACTTATGATCTGACATGTAATTCCTGTCTCCATGAATGTATAAAACCAAACTGTAACCTGGCTACCACGGGCACATTTTCTCTGTACCTCTTGAAGTCATGTGCTTCAGGTTGGATATACATTCAGCTCAGCATATAGCTCTTTAAACTCTTTTACAGAGTTTGAGTTTTTCTGTTGACACATGGAAGACTGACAATTTTCATATACGACTGTGAAAAATACAGTCAAAATGCAAAAAAAAAAAAAATAGAGATCTGTTTAAATAATTAACATCAAATATTGCTTTTTTCCCCATTTTCCAAACTTTTGCACAGAGAAGCAAGCATACTGCTAATTTCATACCTATTTCCTAGAACGTGTTTTGGGAAATGGCTAAGAGGTGTGTAAAGCATAGTGAGGTTTGGAAATTGTATTAAGATAAGGCCAATACCCTAGACTTCTCCTAGTTTAGTTCCATCTTGCAGAGAGAAAGGAAGAAACATATCCGATAAAGAGGGAATTTTTCAGTGTCCATTTCTAATATGATCAAAACATTTGTGGACGGTTGTGTTCATGAGAACATGTTTCCAACAACGAGCTTCATTTCAGCCCATACCAGATGCCTCCCTTTGGTGGAATTCTTCTTCAAAGAGGCAATCACTCTTTTTGCTTGTCAGACTCAGTCACCGCCTATTGGAATCTAACCTAAAATCCCTGATGGATAGATCCTGTCCTCCAAAATGCTGGGGTATGTCATAGTGAGCTCTGGAAAATTAGTCACTGCTTTGGCGCACTCCAGGTATATCAGAAAAAAGAAATAAGCATGTAACTTCTTCCACTAGCTTTCTAGTCCTTTTTAGGTCTGCGCTAGAATCTGTGACCACATTAAGATAGTATTACCTGCTGCAAACAAGACAAACATGTTGCAGCTTCAATCCTAATTGAGATTCTTAGGAGCTATGACAGAGATAGTCATCAATATATTTTTTTACAAAGCCTTAAAATGTTAATTTTCAAAGAAGATCAAACCAATACAATAAAAGATAAAAAACCTATGCAGGCCCATTCCCCTCCACCCCCATCTTCACATTCCTCATTTATCCCCTACCGAGCTGACAAAATAAATAGGACAGGCCCACAGTGGTTACTGCCACATCCATCCTGGTTTGTACCTTGGAGAGGCTGCCTGGTAATTTGTACACTTTTTCTTGGTGTTCTCTCCCTGCAGACTTTAAGGAATGCTCTCGAAGCTCTGTAAACCTTTCATTTACATTTGAGGAATGCTTACGTGAGGAACTCTATAGGCTCACATAACGTTAGACTAGGAAAAGCCCTGCATGTCATTAAGTCAGCCCTCATTTTACAGAGATGAAAACCAGAGCTCAGTGATGAGAGTGATTTGCTCACAGTCACCCGGCAAGTTCATAACTACCTCTCTTTCTGGCCTTCCAACTTAAGCCATAGTGTTATTCTGCTACTCCTATGGAGACGTTTCTTGAAAATTAAGGAACCAAGGTTGCCTTAAATATTAGTCCCCTAATCTTACTCAGGAGCCTACTGGTCTTTTACTTTATTTATGCTGCTTCCTTGTTGTTCAAATCCCCAAATAAGAAGTACAAACAAGTTCCTATATCTGTCTGACATGTACTTCTCTGGTCCTCCTCAAAAATATCTAATTTGGATTTCATTCCTTCAGAACATTATTCAGTGACTACTTATCTGGTCTGCAGTATCACTAATATTTCAATGACAATGTGTCACATCATCTCTAGGTAAGGAGCAAGCTTTTTAACAAAGCCCTGAAGAGACTATGCCTTAATTTCAGCTTTTAACATCGATTAAAGTGGGAGTTCGGGACTGTTAATTCTCCTGTTTTCTATTTTAATCACACTTTGTCTATTGCCAGTATTAAGTAATTATTAAGTTCTTCCTATATGCGAATCCCCAGGGATACAGTAGTGGACAAGACAGTTATAATTCTTGCCTGTAGGGAGTTTATATTCTTTCTTTTTTCTTTTTATTGAGACAGAGTCTCGCTCTGTTGCCCAGGCTAGAGTGCTGTGGTGTCAGCCTGGCTCACAGCAACCTCAAACTCCTGGCCTCAAGCGATCCTCCTGCCTCCGCCTCCAGTGTAGCTGGGACTACAGGCATGCACCACCATGCCCTGTTAATTTTTTCTATATATTTTTAGTTGTTCGGCTAATTTATTTCTATTTTTTAGTAGAGACAGGGTCTCCCTCTTGCACAGGCTGGTCTTGAACTCTTGACCTCGAGTGATCTTACAGCCTCGGCCTCCAGAGTGCTAGGGTTACAGGCGTGAGCCACCACACCAGGCCTTGGGAGTTTACATTCTAATGGAAGGAAATGGGAGATGGGGCTAGGGGTATGCAAAGATAAGTCAAGGATATTCAGGAAGGCTCCTGGTTATGGTGACGCATTTTATTAGCAGAGAAGGCAGCCTTGCAAAGGTCTGGAAGAAAGATATTCAGGAGAGAAACAACAGTGTCAACATCAGGACTGGGAGAATGTCGGGTTCCTAAAAGACAGAAGGGAGGCCAACAACGCAAGGACATAGAGCAGTAAGGGATGAGGGCACAGTAGGAGGCAGGGTCAGGAAGCTGTAGGGATTTTTTAAGCACCATTAGGAGTTTCGACTAAATTCTTATTCTTATTGCAATGAGAAGACACTCATTTTAAACAGAAGAGTGATTAAGTAGATTCCCTCTTTTAAAAGATCACTTTGGTTACTTTTAGTGGAAATCAGCCACTCAGAGGACAAAAGTGACAGCAGAGAATTTATTTAGAAGACAATTTCTTTCTACCAAAGAGATATCTGCACTCGAATATTTGTTGCAGCATAATTCAAAACGGCAAAGATGTGGAATCAAACCACGTGTCCATCAATTTATGAGTGGATTAGCAAAATGTGGTATATGTGTATCATGGATGCTTTCTTCTTTTGGGAGCTCTTCCCCTGACACACGCAAAGCATGAAGTAGTAAAGCTGACATCTAGGAACAATGCTGAAATTAGGGACCCAGAGTAATGGTCCTGCTGGAATTGAGTTCAGAAATATTTGAGGACTCAGGAAGTTCCCCAGATCCTAGATGTTCTTTCTTTGATCTGGGAGCTTCCCCAACTCCAGCCCCCTTGACCCAAAGCCACCCCCTTCTGCATCTGTCTTTTTTTTTTTTTTTTTTTTTTTTGCTTAAGATGATTCAAATTGTAATTTTACCCCAAACAAAAGAGGTGGCACAATGTTAATATATTTCAATTCACCCTACAGCAATTGGTTCAACAGGAGTCATGCTGTTTCACAGAACAAGAAACAGAATTTAAAAGCCTAAGTAAGTTGCTTAACAATCACATAGTGAATCTAACCTAACATTCACATGATGAGCCAAGGTCAGAGTTGTGTGTCACTCTGTGTTTAAAGTCCATGCTATTGACACCTGCATGATATTATGTCCCATACAATTGGTAAAAGATGGATGTGTGTGTGTGTGCGCAGTGGTCAGGGGAGGGAAGGAATAAAACTCAGACAGACATAGTTCTTATCCCAAGGATATTAAATGTCATAAACATAGCATGTAAATAACAGTAAAAGGAATATGAAATAATTGTTATAATAGAGGGACAATGAGAACAAAGGGGAAAGATGATTAATTTTGATCAGGAGATCAGGGGAAGTTCTTTGAATTAGATCTTGAAAGATAAATAGGCCATTTATTATGACTTCCTGTCTATGCAAATCATCTACTCTGTAGCTGATTTATCTCATAAACTTATCCATCCTTTATGGTTCAAATAAAGGTATTTCCACCATTTTTTTTTCTAATATAGCCCGCACACTTGAATCTAAATGCTGTGCCTGTATACCCCATACTGAAATTCTAGAAATTATCCAGTTCATTTGATCCATGGAAACAAGTGAAAGGGCAACATACTTTGGTTCATGAACAAATTAAACTGATGATTGTCAAAGTTGTGCTTTATGCTGAGGAAGCTGAAATCTCAATTCCCTATAGGCCTTCACAGATATTTTTCCCACAGCCAATTCCGTGTTTCAGTTTCCACTACTAACTAGGATTTTTTTCTCTGCTTTATTTCTGATGCTCATTCTCTATCTCATCCCTTTTCCAACCTCATGCTAGCAATCTTGACTCATTTGAAAGTTGCTTCAGGTAGGTAGCATGGCTTATGTTCATGTATACTATTATTTTCAGCTAAAGAGGGAGTGAATAGCTCATGAATGAGACTTATTTGGAACTTTTTTTTTGTCATTCCACATTTGACAGTTTACATTTTTTTCAGACATTTCCCCTTATACTGATTTCTTTTGTTTTTGAATTTCTTAGTGACTGATAATAAATCCTCCTTGAACATCTTCCGCATTTCACATTGCCTGTGGCTTCATGGGTGACACTATTTTTATACATAAGTTTGAGATTCTCCTGAGGGGAAGTAAGGCAGATCAGGGTATGAATTGCTTCTGGAACTTTCTGAAAGATCACAATGTGGAGAAAAATAGTACCAACATTCCATATTCTGGTTGTTTTTTTTTCTCTACATTCCATGTGATTTTTTTACTACCCCTCTTTTTCTCAACCAATCCTAAGCCTTGGATTTCCACCATCCTTTTATTCTTATTTTATGTAATATCAATTCTCCTCGTCATTAAGCACAACAGAAAGACACTTGGAAGACAAGCTCCTAATAAAGGTACAGAATAAGAAAACGGCATTGCATGGCATCCAGTATTTTACCCCAAACCTTGCCTATGTCATTTTGCTACAATTTCATATAAAACACATGCACAACTAGACTGCCTGAAGCTTCACTGATAATATTTGGTGGTTGTCAGGTACCCTGAAAAAGTTAATATTCCTTCCAGAGTTTCCTATCTTTTAACTTTAAAAAAGTAACATTTTCTCCTCTTTTTTTGCTGATTGCACAAGAAATCCAGTCATTATTATAGCTCTATTTCATTGCAATGAAACAGAAGAGTGGAAACTGGGTTACTTTGGGTTCATTTTAATATAAAGTTACAACATACCCTTTCTAGTAACTATTTTACAAATCCTTCAGAAATGATTCTGAATCTTATCATCAAATTATTGACAAATCATATCACAACTGGCCAATCGTCATGAATTTAGCCTTCATTTGCCAGAATGGCCTTGAATGAATGCCACTCATTTCTTTGTTCGTGGGTAGAAAACAAATATTCTCTAAGAAAATTAACTTATAAATCCCATCTAAGAGATTTATTTGGTAATCAAACCCAGAGGGAATGTAAAGGAAGAGAATCGTGTATCAGCGTCAGTCTGGAATGCCCCTGCCTCCTGACTCCCTTCCACCTAGTGTTTAAAGTTGTTTTCCATTAATAGCATTCCTCCAAGAAGCACTTCCTGACCACTCCACCTAACTAGGTTAAATTTCTTTCTTTGAAGTATCTGCTGGACCCTGTGACTATCTCAAAAATAGAACCTATCAGGATGACATTCTCTGTTTAAATGCCTCTCATTCTCAAAGAGAATATAAGTAGTAGAGGTCAGGAGTTGGGTTTTATCTATTCACTTCAAGGTAAGTTGCTGACCTGAACTTGCTCATTCGTTTCTCACATTTCTCGCTTGTATGATTAATCCTAGTTTAAAATGAAGGAAATTAAACCTTAAGACTCAATTCAGTCAGGGTCTACACTGCTGGTAACAGCAGGGATAAAATATGGACACAAGGCTACTGGAGACCAAAGTCCACACTTTATCTACTACGTGACATTACAACTATTAGAGATTTGGAGGATGATGCTACTTTGGGCAGCCTATGGCCTGAAACAATGAGTTGTTAAAAAATAAGCCTATATATCTTATAAAATATTCATATTAAATATCAAGAATTTATGAAACCCTAACAATTCTATGATTTAAACAGGGGAAAAACTCAAGAAAATAGGCAAAGGTTTTGAATAGACATTTTACCAAAGACAACATATGAGTGGCTAATAAACATATGAAACATCATTTGTTGCTAGCATGAAAATGTAAATTAAAACAATGAGATTCCATTTCTATCTACTAGAATGGTAAAATTAGAAAGACAGAAAATAACAAGTGTTGGTGGGGTTGCAGAAAAATCGGAATCATCATACTTCGCTCGTGAGAATGTAAAACATGTTTTCCAACCACTTTGGAAAACAGTTTGGCAATTGCTTAAAAATGTATGAATAAATTCACCAGATCGTACACTCCTAGGAATCTACACAAGATGAATTAAAATATATATTATTCACATAAAGACTTTTGGTAAATGTTCACAGCAGTGGAAACGATTGAAATGTCCATGATGGATGCATAGCTAAAACATAGTATATGCATATGACAAAATACTACTAATATTTAGAAATCAAAAGAAACAAAACACTGATCATACTTCAACGTGAAAGGACCTTAAAAACAATATGGTAAATGAAATAAGCCAGTTGCAAAAGTTGATACGATTCCTCCCACACGAAATATTTATAAAAGCCAAATTTACAGAAACATAAACAAGTTGAGTGGTTACTTGGGGAGGGGGTGGGAGTAGGGATTGGCTAAAAATAGGTACAAGTGAATTTTTCAGGGTAATGGAAATGCTCTAAAACTGAGTCGTGCAATATAATACTAAATCATATGCTTATAATGGTAAATTTTATGGTATATAAATTATAATTCAATAAAGCTTTAATAGAAATAAGTGTAGACTTTTTGGATAATCTACTTTTTATGGACCTTATTCAACATAACTCTGCCCTTTTACAGCATTAAATCTGCAGAGATCCTTCCCAGCAAAACCATAGAAATCACTTATTGTCCAAATCTGTATCTAACTACTGCTATGATCAGGGTTAGGCAAAGTCTGTAAAGGGACAGGTAATGAATATTTAGGCTTTGTGGGCCAGAACGTCCGTCCAAACTACTTGACTCTGCTATAGTTGAGCAAAAGCAGACACACACAATACAGAAATGGGTGCTGCTGTGTACCAATAAAACTTTATCTGCAAGAACAAGCAGTGAGCAGGATTTGTTCTATGAGCCATATTCCATTAATACTTGCTATAGTCTAGTAACTTTTGACCTTCTAGTAAGAAGAGAAGTTGCAGTTCCTAGAATTTGGAACTTTAGGAAACAAGGTCATCAAAGATTTATAATTATACTTTTCCTACTCCTTCTGACCTGTATTTTGTTTAAAAATTATAGGATTTCAAACCTAGAACCACAATAGGTAGTAATCATTGAGTACTTTCCAGTGGCCTGTCACTCTTTCGAGAAATTTACATTCATTGTCTCCTTTAATCCAATCAAGAAGCTTATATAGAGGGTACTGAGAGAAGTTGAGCTACTTTTCCCAAGACATAGCTAGAATGTGGCAGATTCTATAGACACACCTAGGTGGTCTCAGTCCAGAGGACACAGTTTTTCTCAACCTCTATTCTCTACGGCTTCCGATAATAAGTTGGTGCCTAACTGTATTTGAAGAACAAATTGGTTTCTGGTTCCTTCCCCTTTGGGTGGAGATGAGTTCCTCTAATTAAGAAGCTGGAAAGACATAGGCAGCATACTGTGATATCTGGAAATTCAAATTACGTGCTATTTTCACTTGGAACTGCTAGCACTTAACACGAGTAAGATTTCAGTGAGGTAGGCTTTGTTCCTAATTAAAGCACTTTTTATTTCTCTGAAAAAAGGGACATTAAGTTGAATTTTTGGCATAAGAATGAATTATGATTTCAATCATTCGTTAGAATGGAATTCTGCCTTCCACAAGGCTTCAGTCTTACCAGCGACTGCTTCGGTCATATCATACCTTAATGCAAACACCCTTCATCTGCAGATATGTGTTATATACAACATATTCCAAAAACAGTGATTTGTTTTGTTAGTTCCAGAATGAATTTAAATTCAAGAACACCACTGAAATGCCGATTTACTCATTTTGTTTACCAAACGCAATCAGGGCAGCTACTTTGCAAGTCACAGAGGAAGTGGAGCATTTCCAATTCTACAAGTTAATCCTGTGATTTGAGGGATTTGAGGAGAAAGGAAGGAACTGCCTGATGCACTGCATTAGTAAGACAAGCATCCATGAAAATAAAAGGCTTTTAAATAGCTCAAACACAATATTAAAGTAAAAAGCACCGAGTGATCTTCAGAGAGTGCTGAACAGAGAACTAACATAGAAGCCCATGGGATATATGATAGTTCCAATCCATACTTTTTGGTGGTGTTGAAGCCTCCTGCCCCATTATGATTAGAGACTGGAGTAACACTATGCTTACACTGGCAGCTCGTTGGTGAATAATAAATTATGTTAATGATGCAATCATGGAAATGTATTGAGTACCCGCTTTTTGCGAGCAACCGGATTGCAGCTGGAGAAGTCAAAAGGAAGGTGATAAGGCAGGGACTAATATCTTCCGGTCTTGTCTACACTTCCATCATTTGCTTCAAATGATTGTTTTGAACCTAATCAAAACAGGCAGTGCATTATCATAGAAAGTGAATTGCAATTAGAGCCAAGAGATTTGCATTCTAATCTTCTGATCTTAAATACACCAATTATCATCCCTCGTCATAATTAATGATAATTTTTTTTTTAATGTAAGACTTAGACTGAGTGGTATCTAAGATTCCTCACAGATTTGTTAACCCAGGATTTGGCTGTACCAGACCATTTTTAACCAAACATGTGCTTTGACAGACTGTGTTGGTTTCTTCAGAAACTCTTGGGATACTCTATATAAGAAGAAGTTTCCTCAACTTTTCTTTATCATATTGTTTCTCTGTGTGCCCCCATAAACATCCAACCCTTTATTGGCCATATTTAGATTAATTTTTAAAATGTTTAATCCCAGCTTTGCCTTTTCCCCACCATCACTAGGGTTGATTGATAAATATTGGGGAATAAATTTTCATGTTCAGAAAAATAAATAATAAAAATTTTTATGTTTAAATATTAACATGGGGAAAAGAATTCTTCCCGCCAAATGTATAACACAATGACTTTAGAAAAGAGATGTTTTTTTTTTTTTTTTTTTTTTTTTTTTTTTTTTTTTTTTGAGACAGAGTCTTGCTTTGTTGCCCAGGCTAGAGTGAGTGCCGTGATATCAGCCTAGCTCACAGCAGCCTCAAACTCCTGGGCTCAAGCAATCCTCCTGCCTCAGCCACCCGAGTAGCTGGGACTACAAGCATGCACCACCATGCCTGGCTAATTTTTTCTATATATATTAGTTGGCCAATGAATTTCTTTCTATTTATAGTAGAGACAGGGTCCCGGTCTTGCTCAGGCTGGTTTCGAACTCCTGACCTTAAGCAATCTGCCCCTTTCGGCCTCCCAGAGTGCTAGGATTACAGGCGTGAGCCACCGCGCCCAGCCTAGAAAAGAGTTTTTGAATGATCTATGGAATAAATTACGAGTGTTTATAGCCATAGGTTGATTCTTATCTAGAGAAATTACCATGCTTAGGAAAAGTATAGTTTTAAAATAGATTAATACATAACAGACCCTTAATGTATTGTCTTAATGCACCCCGCAACAAAAACATTTTCTTATGCATATGGAATTATGATTATCATAAACAGCACAACAATATAACATTTCTCATTTAGCTCCACCTTTAATTATGAAATAAAGAGCTTGCCTGTATCCCAAGTGACCCAACGGTAACCACATTGGGCAATTAATTTCATGAAAGTTCAACTACCACAAAATGCTCTGCTGGCTCAGGGACTGTCAAAGCCAACATGACAAGACTCCTCTCAACCACCCTGTGTAATATCATTATAATTAAACAGCGGCAAAAAAAGAACATGTAAACTAAAGAGCATGCAAGGTGATCCAGAGATCTGACATTTACCACAGCTTTTCCTATAAATTCTCAAATCCCAATTTACTGTTGTTCACTTCAGTCAAAAATGGACCACATTGACATTCCACTTATACATTTTCACCAAGAAAATTGTTGCACTTAGTTAATGAAATGTCAACTGCATCCATACCAGTGTACAGGGAAAAAAAAACATCAGGTTCAATAGCATTAGAGTCTTATTATTGGCATGAGTTTCTTGGAATCTATGTACGTTTTCCTTTCCCTTTTAGAGGATTGGGCTCAAGATATAGAAATGTCTGGAACAAAGGCGTGGAGGGTATATGAGAAACAAAAACAAATATGACAGACTTCATGAGTGGCTCCCAAGTTGCTTCCTTCTCATGTTTTTCTCTTTCTGTTAACCTTTTACCTGACAGCATCAAATAAAAGGTTTTGCAAATAACGTTTCCCTGAACTCTTTTTTAAAAATCTATTTCTTTTATAGCCCCTTTAATGGAGTATAGTTTGTTTCTTTTTCTTTCTTATTGTATGCTCTCACAAGTCAAGATGTCTCTAGAATCTTGCCACATAATTTAATCTCGGTATCTAAAGTCCTCTGCTCAAGGGATACTTTGAGAAACACATCAGCACGATGGTATTTATTTCATTTTTTTCCCACTCCTGTTCACCGTTAGTAAAGTTAGTATCTTTGGAGTCAAAATGTTTTACTCTCCGAACAAATATTTTACTTCTACTCTTTTGTAAGGAGACAAGCTGGAGAATTCCAGGTGGGAACAGACTGATTAAAGAATTCTTAGTTAGAAAGGAAAAGAATAATTTTGATTTCCAAGCAGATTTTATTAAGCTGAGGCCATTGAATAAACTTAAATCTGAAGTTTTGAACATACTCAGAATTATATATTCAGATTTAAGAACCTGAGGAGATCACAGATCTTTATGAGTCTCAGTTAAGCGGTGCCAAATTTGAAAGAGCCTTCTGGAAATGAATGAATGAATAAATAAATAAATACAAACTAAAATTCAGACAAGCAAGTATCTCCCAAAACTCTAGTTCTGTGAAAGTAATCCAGCAGTACTTGGTGAATAGGTCACAGGAACTATATGAGATGGTTTTGATCCAATGGCCCCAATGTTCCTCCTTAGCTTCACTACATTTATTTTTTTTTTTTAATTTCAGCATAATATAGGGGTACAAATGTTAAGGTTACATACATTGCTATTGCCTTCCCTCGCCCCTCGAGTCAGAGCTTCAAGCGTGTCCATCACCCCCCCACAATGCACATTGCACTTATCATGTATATATATATATATATATATATATATATATATATATATATATATATATATATATATATATAAACCCATCCCTTCCCCTTCCACCTGCCCGACACATGATAATTTTTTTTTAACATTTTGGTTAGATTTTATAACTTTGCCTTTACCTAGCAAAGGTTAGAGGTATGCCCTTCCCCTCCACACTTCTAATTCGCTGTCCCATTGTCACTGACCGATTATCAATATGGTGCTTCACTACATTTTAGATAAGCTTCCTCCTGAAGATAGGTCCCCAACCTCCCTTTTCTTAGTGCATTGACTTTAGAAAACTGCCAATTGTAAATCCTTTCTCTCGTCCTTTGAAATGCAAATCTCCCAGCCTCTTGCCAGTTTTACAACCCAGGAATGCTCTCTTCAAGGACTTGGGGCCATATCTTCGAGAAATGTTATCATCAAGAAAGATAATGTCATCATTTGAAACCTTAAAATTTGTACCCCTAAAATATGCTGAAATAAAAAAAGAATGTCAAAAAAAGACATGAAACGTGGCAAAAAAAAAGATAATGTCCCCAGGATAGGAGCCTAACTTTGATAAGTACTAATGAGCAAACACTGATAGCCTAATCCCATTGATCAACCTTCTCCCCTACTCCCTCAGGGCTTAAAAACTTTCCCACTTTCCTTTCAGTTGAGTTGCATTCAATCTCTCTGCTATTGAAATAGTCCTGAATAAAGTATTCTTTGTCTGTTATAACTTGTCCAGTGCAATTTTTCTTTGGCAGTTCCTGCGGTTTAGTTGCATTTCATTCTGCATTGGTTTCCATTCCCTCCCCCCACATGCATTCCATTTTTCACCTAGCAGAAGAGAGAATGAAGAAAGAGTCCACATCTACCTGGCTAAACAAAGTGGAAAATATTGCTAGTTATGTTTTAAATATAAAATCAAGAACTCTTCAGTAATCCCGTTTCTGAAATATTCTTTAAATATTAGAAAGCCTGGCTGCCTTTCCCTCCACCTATGTCTGATTAGCCATCTCCTGACCAAATACTCTGTTTCTTCCTTTACATTTCACCTGAAACTTATTGTGAATTCTCAAATATCACTTTACAGTTATTTATTAAATATTTCTTCAGGTGAGGGCATTGAAGTCTTGTTAAAAATGTAACTTTGCTGTGATAACCAATCACCCCACTTACCAGTCATCAATATGTACATTTAAATTAGTTGTTTATACTATCAGTTCTCAGAGAATGATTTATGAGACAAAAGGATTACGGTCATTCTAGCTGTCCAACTTTGTGGAGTAACAGATATTAAGACAGTGGCTAGAACGTGTGAAAGATGAGCAGGATATTAATTCCCACAAAATATTCTGGAAGAGATTGTCAAAGGGATGGTGGGCAAGCACTTGAAAGTATCTTCCTCTCCCACAAGTGGAGCATTATCGTCACCAAATGGCTTGACAGGCAAGATATATCAAGTCGCCGAGGAATGGGTTATTCCCGTGCTATTTAAGTTGGTAAATAGCATGGAAAAGACAGTAAGCTCTTGTATCCATCTAATAAAATTAGCATAGATGCACCCCAAATTTGACAAGGGTAGTAGGAAAAGAAAGTCACATGTGTACCTCACTTAGAAGAGATGCAAAAAACATGAACAAAATAAAAATAGGTAGCATGTTCTTAAAAATATACCATGCCTTAATTTGTTCAAGAAATGTAAAGATGATTGAACTTTAGCAAAATTATATTAATGCAATTTCTTGTGTTCATAGATTAAAAAAAATCATCTTGACTTATATTGAAAAACCATTTGATTAAATTCAACATATATGCTATGATTTGAATGTGCCCCTCTAAGTTCACGTATTAGAAACTTAATCCCCAGCACAATAGTGTGTGGGGAGGGGAAGCCCAATAAAAGGTCATTAGGCCAGGAGGATCCTGCCCTCATGAATGGATCACTGTCCCTATTCCAGAGGTGGGTTAGTTGTCTCTCCAGTGGGCTTGTTATAAAATCAAGTATGGCCCCTCTTGCTCTCTGATGCTCACGGGCACTTCCGTCCTTTCTCATCCAGATGAACAAGCAAGAAGGCCCTTGCCAAGTGGCTGGTACCTTGATACTGGATTTCCCAGCCTTCAGAACTGTGAGAAATACATCTCTTCTTAAAATAAATTATCCACTCTTTGGTATTCTGTTGTGGAAATACAAAATGGGCTAAGACAAAATATTTCTATTTTAAAACATCTTTTACCAGTTAGGAAGAGAAGGATGCTTCCTTAACATAATGATGTGAACAAACAGAAAACCCAACAGTGGACATTCTTAACAGTTCCTCACTAGCTAGAGGTATTCTCTGTATTTTTGACCCATTGCTCCCTGGAATGGGATCTGGAATCATTCTACCTTAGAAGGCAGCCATTTAAAGTTTTGTTTTGTTTCTTCTGAAAAAACATTTTTATAGACAAAAAAAAAAACCAGTCTGTGTTTTTTTTCCCCCCCACAGAAACCTGATCCCATTGTGAACTCATTTGCAGACCTTGCCAAAATGTTGATTTTGATGTCAGATTCTGCTTTTTCTCCCCTTTTCATTATTTGTTCATAATATTTAATTATTTTTCTTGGCCCAGAAAGGATTTAATAGTGTTAGGAATTTTTTTTCCCCCCTACTTGTGGAACTTTCAAATAAAACCCTTGGTCTTAGCAGCCACTGGTTTTTCCTTTCTTGCACCCAACTCTAAGTCATTTAATATAATATCACTCAACAAAAAAGTCACTATGGAACCTATGATAATATATTATACCTTCTTACACATCAACCCTCTCAGTCCACAATTGCTCATTTTGTCTATAAAAATGATTTCTTTGATATCTGTATGAAAATATATTTTATGTTTTAATGTCTCATGTGTACATTAATTTTTATGATATTTCTGATTTGTACTATTCATTCTCCTTACTACCAGGTTTTGATATATTGTACATCTAATATTTAGGAATATTAATATAGATTGCTGTAATGCTCATTCCAAACCTAAAGCTCAACTCCCAATCCCAAAATATCCCCCCCTCATGTTCCTAAAATGCCACTGGACAAAGAAAATTACTTCTGTCACATCCATTTCAACATCGTTCTAGAAGAACAAGACAAAATATATATATAGAGAGAGAGAGAGAAAGAAAGAATGAAGAGAGAAAGGAACAAAAGGAGGAAGGAAGGAAGGAAGAGAAAGAAAGGAAAGAAATAGATGATTAAATTTGAAGTATTAAAAAAATTCAATTGTCATTATTTGAAGATGCTATAACATTTTTATAAAATACTCAAAAAGTAACTAAGATCTATTAAGATAAATGCACAAACACCAATAGATTTTTAGGCCCCACATTACTTGTTATACAACACAATAGACAAAAAGGGGTCCTTTCTCAATTCCTTTCCGTTCCTTGCTTTCCTTATTAATTTATTTCATAGATTTTTATTTCTTAGGGAAGTCCTAGATTTATAGAAAAATCAAACATAAGTTACAGAGACTTTCCATATAACATTCCCACTCACTCCTACAGTTTTATCTATTATTAATATCTTGCATTAGTATGCTACATGTTCCAATTAATGGGCCAATATTAATATATAATTATTAGCTAAAGTCCATAGTTATCAGAATTCACTCTTGATGTTGTACATTCTGTAGGTTTAAACTGAATGTATAATGACATGTATCCACCATCCTAAATATCATAAAGAATAATTTCACTGCTCTAAACACATCCTGGACTCCACCTGCTCATCCCCCTCTGCCTCCAACCCTGGCAACTAGTCGTCTTTTTACTGTCCCTATAGTTTTGCCTTTTCCAGAATAGTTGGAATCTTGCACAGAATGTAGGTTTTTCAGATTGGCTTTTTTAAACTTAGCAATGTGCATTTAAGGTTCCTTCATGTGTTTCTGTGGTGTAATAGCTCATTTCTTTATATTGCTAGATAATATTTCATTTTCTGAATGTATTATAGTTTGTTTATCTATTCCCCTATTGAGGGGGATCTTGGTTGCTTTCAGGTTTTGACAATTGTGAATAAAGCTGCTATAAACATTCATGTCCAGGTTTTTACGTAGACACGTTTCAACTCATTTGTAGAATACCGAGGATCCTTTTATTTATTTTTAAATTATGAACTGTAAGTTATAGTTATTCTAATGAATCAGTACACACAGTAAAACAAACAAAATACAGGTAAAAATCGAGAGGCCCTACAAAAGATATTAACCTTCACAAAGCATTAATTTGGCCCAGGACTATGGGGAAGATAAGATCCTCATTTGAACAGATAAGAGGATTCAGGACATAGTTACAACATCAATAGGCCATGACAGATTTCATTTAGTAAAAAATGTAATCACTATGCATCAGTGTACATTTATTTAAAGAAAACATTTTGCTCTTACCAACTTATCAAGTATTAAAATTAAAAGGGAGATCTAAATATCTTATGATCTAAGCATACCATAAAAATTGTCAGGAGATGCATTTCAGATCAAAGGTGTTGCCTCTAATTCAACTATACTCCAGGTTAACACTTTCGGAGTTGGAAATTTAGGAGTTCCTTCTCAAATATTCTTAGGATCTATTTCTCCCAAACTGTGACCAAATTAATGAGGGACAGGTAGAACAAAATTATTGACTTTTCTGATGTGATTTACATTTTAATTTGTTGTTTATCACCAAAGGATACATCTTTAGGATACTCTAGAAAACCAGCCACTATGAGTTGATACTCTAGAAAACCAGCCACCAAAAGAAATATTGCCTGGGATAATAATGGTTTACTCTTGTTGTCTCAGAATATTTACTAACAATATCCTTGTTCACTTGCAAAAGTTTCTCTTCCTAGAAAAACAATTATATAGTCTACCTAGCATTAGACAACATACATAAAATATACTTATTCTTTGGTATTATGCAAGATTTTTGAATATTTCTATAGAATAAATCACTAAAGCATCCCTATAGATCTCCATTCTGTTAATGATATAATTTATGTTTGTTGTATGACGTGATCAGTTTAGAAAGAGTGACTCATCTCACAATTAACAAAAATAAAAATCACCTGGGGTCACATCAACTAAAGATAATAATTTGGTATATGTAATTTTCAGAAAAGAATTGAATTACAATGTATACACATATATTTTCACATGTACAGTTTTATTTTTAAAAATCTATGTTAGATTGTGTTTCCTACTTTTATTGAATATTATGCAATAAGCACCTTCCCAAGACTTGAACTATTTTTGAAAATATGTAATGTGATGGCTACATAAGTATTCCATAACCAAAATATATCATAATTTATACTACCATTTCCCAGTGATAGAATCTTAGGTAGTTATACTATACTAATCTATTGGGGTAACAATTTAGCAATGGCCTTATGCTCTTCTTTTTTGCACCTCTAATTTCTTTAGTACAGTATTTAAAACTAGAATACAGGGCTACTGCTGTACAGTATCTGCAACCAAACAATTTCTAATTCTCCACAGGTCACAGGCTTTATGCTCCAAATTAAGAGGGAGAGTGGGCAGGTAACATATTTGAACAGGTAGACATAAATCTACTCCACAATTTCTTAATTAGGGGCCAAGTTATCTAGATTATATCTGAATCATCTGCTTACACTGACATAGTGGATTGGATAATTGCCACATTTCCACTCCATTTCTGCTGTGCAGGCCAAAGAGAACAAACTAATGCCTCATCAGGACTAGAGGTGAACAGGTACGGGACTGCCTCAACTTGTGTGTGACAATTGAATCAATGGCTATGACAGATGGAAAAGGGCCAAAGTTAGCAGAATGATGCTCATCTAGATTTCAGGTCAACCAGATATTTCTCTTCTTCGGGAACAACTGTCTATTTGTATCATTTTCAGAATTACTGATTTAGAATCCATATTTCTGGCTATTTTCTGTCTCGTTATATACATAAAAAAAATCATATAAATCATTCTTACTTTTCCTAGACCTATTCCATAAACTTCAGACTACATAATTAACTCTTGTGATTTAATACATATTTTATCTTTTTCTATTAAAAATTATTTTTATTTTAAGTATATTTTAGATAATACAACAACAAATCTAAATATAAAAATCTCAACTGTAGTTACCATGGTGATATTATACCTTTCCAAACCTATTTTGCAATTTATTTTCAATATACAGAAGGAAACTTTTCAAGTTCCTTTGACCTAATTACTATATGCTTAACAGATATCAGGTGGAGACATATAGACAGAAGTCAACAAGCAGTTCATGTGACAAGAGAAGTTTAAAATTCATAGACATCTGTTGTTATTTAAAGGACTGTAAGTTTTAGTTGTTTCCTTGAACTCTTATAACCTTCAAAGAATTTTCCAGAAACTGAATAACATTATAGTCTTTGACAAGGTTTTACTCTGTTTGCACTCATCTATGGGAACAAAACACAGTAATATTTTGCCATTTGTGACCTATGATAAGTTTGCAATAGGAAAAAAAAGTTTTAAAAACGTTCCTTTAATCTTTTTAATAAAACTTTCAATGCTACATGAGACAGAGAATCTTTTTTATTTGACTCAGCCTTTATCTTATCTGAGAATAAAATTAGAAGTATAATGAGTACTGCAGAAATAAAGTAGTTACCACTTCTATCAGAGTACCCATTACACAAGACTATAAGTATCTTTTTTGCATATTTGTTTTCTTCTCCTAGTCTGCAAGACACTCTGGAAATGGACAGTGTATCTTATTTCTATTTTTAGAATTCAGTACATTTAACTGCAGATCCTGATTTTCAAATTTTTTTTTTATATAAATTCCATATTAGAACCTAGCATGGGAGTTGCTACACAGTAGATACTTAATTAACACTTACTGAATCAATGAAACTAGAATTGAGGTCAACAATTATTAAGTCTTAATCGGTGCCCCTCAATTAATGAAAAAGTTTAAATTTAATTTGGGGAAACATTTAAATATTTAAATAATTTATTCTAGATTTTAAAGGATGCATTGACTTTCTAATAGCCCTCTAATATATGAGCTAGACTACATGAACTAAATTATCTCTCACTTTTAATAAGTTGAAAACAGGAAAAAGACGACGTAATATGAGTGACTCAAGGCAAAGAATTTCTCGGCAGGAAATTTTTAAAATTGCAGTGAGTTACTGAGGTAAGAAGCTCCTTCTGTAACAGGATATTCATTCAATCATTAAATGTAATTCCATGTCAGTCTAGAAACTTGAACATTGTCTCTCACTATCCTCTTTATCCTTTGATTCTATAATTATTACCATCCAACACTTTTGAACTTAAAGCTCTCACTTGAGCCTGTTAGCAATGGGAAACATAGACATTTCTGATGACTTGCAGCATGGATTGCCTCCTTGGAATGTAATCATTTGCAATTATGCAAAAGAACTGAAAGGCAAGATCTACACTCAAATGCACTGTACAAATTCCATTTAACATGTAATTGCTTATATTGGCCATCTCTGTATTGACTTTCCCCAAGCAGGACTCAAAATTAAATGAATCTGTCTTTCTTATGAAATGATCATTCAACTCATTTAAAACAGTTTTATAGTCAACATACATTTGTATGATATTCATGACAAATACGTTATTTCAGCACAATTGTGGGTTTTTAACTGATAGCAATTATTCCACTATCAGGCACTGCCTTACAAAAAAGTCAACATATTGTAAAAAAAAACTATATCCATCATGCAAGTGGAACAGGGGAATAAATTCGTCAAGATTCTCAGCTAACGAAGTTTCAATTCAGGTTACCTCTGGTGGAGTCCTGATAAATTTTCCTGAATCTCTCATTTAAGATCTCTAACAAGATAAAGGAACCGTAATTGGCTCATTATTTTCTGCGAAGTGCTCTTTAATCAGAAAAACAACTCTCCTCCTCCCAAGATAGAACAAATAAAAAATAAACTGAAATAAATTGGGAAAATGCTTTCATAATCTCATTCAGAGATAAATTAGTTAAGATGTTTGTTATCGCATACTTGTGGTTTAGTAGGACTTCTCCTAAATATAAATTATAAAAGCAATTTAATCATAGTTGCATGACAAATAATCTCAATATAACTCCAAATACAGCTTTCAAAGTAGATACATAACGATTTCTGCACATTAATATTTGAAATGTTGAGGCTTTCATTTGGAAGTACCCATTAAGTTGACAAAACAATAAACATTTAATGCACACCTCACACTTTCCTTTAAAATGGAAAACACCAAATACACTTCCATTCATCTTAGGCTTTTCTTTAACCATAATGACCTAAGTTTGCTCTATACCTTAAAGTAATGTTGTTTTCCATTTCTATGGCGTGTTTTTCCTGGACAGATCACTATTAGCATTATACAAATGCTTTTGATGATTGTAGTCATATAAAAACACCCCTTCGATTAGCTTTTAAAAATTATACTTGGTAAATTAGTTGAGTAGAACACTTCCTGTTCATTTGTAAGTTCAACAAATATTTCATAAATCCCTGCTTAGAAAAGCACGGAACTGTGGCTATCAACTAGGGGTTGATTTTGCCTCCCAGGGGATATTTGTTCATATTTGTAAGAATTTTTGATGACTGTCACAAGTAGGGTGAAGGTGCTAATGGCATCTTGTGGGTGCTAAACATCCTACAATGCACATAGCCCCACAACAAAGAGTTCTTGAGGCCAAATTGTCAATGGTGTTGGAGGCTGAGGGAAATCTGTACAAAAGAATGATCAATAAATCTACCATTAGAAGGTCAAAGGTCAAACTTTAACCTGCTTGAGATCAGCTGGGGTCAGGTCAGGCAATTAATGTAACCATGTCATTATGATATAAAGGAAATTTCTATCTCCTGTTTTATGAACTGAGGATGGTAACATATGCCCACCTCTCCGGTCTATAGTGAGAATTAAATATAACAAAATACATCAAAATAATTTTGTAACCTCTAAAGCAGCTTATAAAAGGAGAGGATAATTGATAATAATAGGAGGCTTTTCTAATGTATTTAACTTCAATGAAATACCTGGCCCCCAAATGTCATTTAACTTTATTTAATGCTAAATTCTCATCTAATACAATTTTATGTTTGTTTAGTACGATATTGCAATATTTGGGTTTATGCTAATGGGGTGGCTCTTGGTAGGACCCCTAGATAGCTTCAGGATGAGAGCTGTTTGCCAGCAGAACCAACCATGTGGTCAGAAATTTGGAACTTTCAGCCCCAACCCCTGACCTGTAGGAAGATTGAATTCCATCACTGCTGGCCGATGATTTAATCAACCATGCCTCCATCATGAAACCTCCATAGACTCCCTAAATGAAGGGGTTCTGAGAGTTTCCAGGTTGGTGAATACACCCACAAGCCAGGAGGGTGGTACACCCCAAACTCCACTGGACAGAAGCTGCTGAACTCAGAACCCTTTCAGACCTTGTCCTATGTATCTATTCATCTGACTGTTCATTTGTACCCTTTATAATATCTTTTGTAATAAACAGGCAAATGTAAGTAAAGTCTTCACACAGATCTGTGAGCCATTCCAGCAAAACATGGAACCTGAGGTGGAGGAAGGGGGAACCTTTGATTTGTAGCCAAGTTACACAGAAGTGTGGACAACCTAGGGGACCCTCTGTTTGCGACTGGCATCTGAAGTGTAGGGCAGTCTTGTGGGACTGACTTCTTCACATTCGATGCCTGTGCTGACATCAAACTACCATCAAATGGTAGTTAGTGTCAGCATTGAATTAAATTGTAGGATAGCCAGTCACTGTCAGCAGGGAATGGGAGAATTAACTGATGTAGAAAACCCACACATGAGGTGTCAGAGTATTGTGAGTAATTACACGTGTTACATATAAAACATTCTTCTTTTGTCTCAGGAAGACTATGTCCTCGCATGTTCAAAATCCCATTAACTATCTGTATTGGTTTTCTATTGCTGTATAACAAATTATCCCAAATACACAGCAGCTTTGACAGTTATAATCTTATTTTTGTGTGTGTGGGTCAGTAATTTGAGAGCAGCTGGCTGACGATCTCTCATGAGGTTGCAGTCTAGATGTCATTGGGGTCTTCATGTATTTGAAGGCTCAGCTGGGACTGGAGGACTCACCACTTTGGGTTTTTTATGGTACCTGATAGGAGTTCTCAGCTCCTCACCATATAAGGCTACTCCACAGGGCTCCACATGGCAGCCCACTCACCCCGCACTGAGGAATCTAAAAGGGGCTGCAAGGCTGCAATGCATTTTAGGGTCTACTTTTGGAAGATTAATGCCATCAATTCTTTATTCCATTCATTAGAAGCAAGTAACTAAGTAAAACTCCACTTAAGGGGAATGTGTATTAGACTCCATTTGGGGATGGAAAGAGGATAGAAGATTTTGTGAACGTATTTTTGTTTTTTTGAGACAGAGTCTCACTCTGTCATCCTGGGTAGAGTACAGTGGTGTCACCATAGCTCACTGCAACCTCAAACCTCCTGGGCTCAAGAAATCCTCCTGCCTCAGCCTCCCCGGTTGCTGGTACTACAGGTGTACATCATGACGCCTAGATAATTTTTCTGTTTTTTTATAGAGACAGAGTCTTGCTCTTGCTCAGGCTGATCTCAAACTTCTGGCCTCAAGCAATCCTCCTACCTCAGCCTCCCAGAGGGATAGAATTACAGGAGTGACTCAACCTGTATGGCCAAATATATTTTAAAACTACCACATTCTCCTCCTCCTTCCTTCTACTTTCAAAACCCAACTAAAGATCACCAGCCTTAGGAAGATTTCATGACCACTTCTGCAGTGATAATTTATCTAATTTCCTATATCCTTTCCATATATTTACCACATAGGAGTTAACAAATGTTGTATAACTGAACTGCTTAGCCCTCAAACCTAGATAGTTTAATTCTGTCTGTCTGGAATGAGATTCAGGAATTTACATTAGTAAAAAAAAAAAATTGTAGTGAGTATTATGAACAGCCATGTTTGGGGACCACTAGTAATTATTTATATATGAAAAACTGCAAATTTACATAAGGCATGCCCAAAAATTCTTTTTAAATGGATATTATTGGAATTAGGACCATATTTTCCCACATAAATTATAAAAACTAGAATTAGGTGTGGCTGGAATGATATTCTCACATGATGATTCCACATTATTGGTATTAAGGCTAATTATAGGATTCTTATCATGTCACACATCATTGTTCCCATTCACTGAATGACTTTGTAAAAAAAAAAAAAAAGGACATTTTTATTTCATAACTCTCTAAGTTAGAATCAATCATATATTTTAAATTACATGGAGTTTTCCCCCTAAGTCTTAGACTCAACGCCAGACATCAAATTTGTGCAATTGAAATCCTTGATATTTAATCAATCTTTAAGGAAAATACATCAAAACACTCAAAAAGGTCATTTATTTCCCATGAGTAAAGACCATTTCAGTTGCAACTTCTATTGCTACTTCTTTTCTAACTGAACTCCCCTTACATGTTCTTCTCCTCTATTTGTCGTACCCTTTTGGTACCAGGGACTGGTTTCACAGAAGACAATTCTTCCATGGACTGGGGTGTGTGTGGGGGGTCAATGGTTTTGGGATGATTCAAGAGCATTGCATTCATTGTGCACTTTATTTATATTATTATGACATTGTAATATGTAATGAAATAATTATACAACTCACCATAATGCAGAATCTACCACTGAGTTGAAAGGAGGCGGAGCTCAGGTGGTGATGCGAGAGATGGGGAGTGGCCGTAAATACAGATGAAGCTTCACTTACCTCCTGCTGCGCGGCCAGGTTCCTAACAGGCCCAGACGGGTACTGGTCCATGGCCAGAGGGTTGGGGACTGTAGCCCAACCGGTCGCAGTATGGCTGTCCATTCACTCTTGGAATAGTTGATGTGATTTTAATTACTACCTGAAGAAACAAATATGGGATCAAGTTTAATCTTATCAGAAATTTAGATGTAGGGTTCAGTGGCATAATTTTAAATTTGTTAGTGAAATAGGCAAGAAATACACTTACTTATGGGATAGTTGAATATGTGGGTCTGTATATGTGAGACATAGTAAACAGCAAATCACTTCCTAGTACGATGGCCAGTTTTACCCACATCATACATTTGTATTTATTGTAAACAAATATCAAAGTGGCGTATCAGTTAATTCTTCCTAATATGTGATGCTGAATGAATGGATAGCAATGGGATAAATTTTTTTTATTGAGACATTGTGGGCTTTTGAGAATGGTTATAAGGTTCTTTTTTTAAAGAAAGATTTCTCTTTATAAAAGAATAAATACACAAATACAAAATAACATTCCTATGAGGTTATTCATTTTAGCATTATTTTTGATAGAATATTGAAAAAATATAAATACCACTGGAGACTGGTTGAGTAAACTATGGCACACTGACCTACACACTAGAGTACTGTGTAGCCCTTAAAAAAAAGGATATATGATTTTTATGATCTGATAAGGAGTGATTTTCATTATATAACATCAAAGATGATTATAGAATCAGCTTTATTTTATATGTGTATGTACATGGACTTATGCATGCATATTGTTTATTTTGTGAAGAAAAACAAATATAATAATGCAAAAACTAAATAGTTATTGGTAGATGGGTCAGTGGGAACAATGTAGAAGGGAAAGAATGGAAATGAGGCTTTCAGAAATTTGCCTTTGTATATTGCCTTGACTTGAGAACCATGCAAATGTTTTACATATTCAAAAACAAAACCAAGACAAATGTAGAAAAGCAATTCCTAAAATTGAATATAAATGAAAACAAATTCATATGTATGTATAATGTAAACACAGGAAAAAAGGAATGTTTTAGGTTATATTTGATCAGAGTTTAGCCTGAGGTTCTTTGAAAAGAAATTTTGAACTTTATGTAGCAGGTTTGTTGTAGGTGGAGGGAATGAATATATTAATTTTGAAAGTATTTTGTATGAATTAAGTGACAGAGCCAATGAATAAATGTACTGTTGTGTTTTGGAACCAATATTTTCAAGGTGAGAAAAGAGAGGCTCGATTAAGAAAGGGGAGGGAAAACTCTGTGTTTTTATAGTGGAATTAGCAGTGGTAATATAAATTCATGATTTTTAAAATATACACATTTCCTAACTCTTTACACTGAAAGGATGAAAGTCAATTATAACAACAATAATAACACCTAGTTTCCAGAACCTGATTTCTAATGTCATTCTCTGGGCAGGGCAGGGAGTGCAGGAAAGAACCAAATCTTTCAGAGAAAGGGCTGTTTTGGGATCTTGGACAGAGAAATTATAAACTGAACCTGAATCAAGGACCAATGGGAACATGTTCTGAGAACATAAGATTTTCTCATCCAAAATTATTATTACAAAAATTAGACCCGTCGCGGTGGCTCACGCCTGTAATCCTAGCTCTCTGGGAGGCTGAGGCGGGTGGATTGCTCGAGGTCAGAAGTTCGAAACCAGCCTGAGCAAGAGCGAGACCCTGTCTCTACTATAAATAGAAAGAAATTAATTGGCCAATTAATATATATAGAAAAAATTAGCCGGGCATGGTGGCACATGCCTGTAGTCCCAGCTACTCGGGAGGCTGAGGCAGTAGGATGGCTTGAGCCCAGGAGTTTGCGGTGCTGTGAGCTAGGCTGACGCCACGGCACTCACTCTAGCCTGGGCAACAAAGCGAGACTCTGTCTCAAAAAAAAATTATTATTATTACAAAAATTAAAAGCCACAGACTAGGAAAAATTATTCCTAGTATACATATATGGCAAAGAACTCCACTCTAGTTCATTTATCTAACAAAAGAATACACATACACCTAACTAAGGAACTCCTTCAAATCAGCAATAAAACGAGAAATTACCCATTAAAAAATGAGTAAAGAACCTAAATTAACATATCAAAAAAAGAAGATACATGAATAGCCAGCAAGATCACAATAAAGGTGCTCAACGTTATTAGTCAAGAGGGTCATTGAAAATAAAACCATGAGGAATTACTACTACTGCGTATCAATCAGGATAGGTTTTCTTGTGGTCTAATGGTTGATATTTGTCTGTTTCCTCAAGATTGGATTGACCTTATAAACACAACACAGGTGTTTCCACCAAGGTGGTGTTGATTACTTTCCATTGCATTGCTGGAGAGGTACATAAAGTTACTTTATTCTGTTTTTGGTGTTTCTGAGTTTGATCATTTGAGTAAGTCAGTGTCGGCCAGATCTATGCAGTTTAAAAATATCTTTTCTCCTTTGTAAATGTAGCAGAATATTTACAAAGTATGAATTTTTGCCATTTATTATCTTTCTTTTTACTATATCATATACTAATATAATTTTTAATAATTGTTATGTTTAAGAACTCACTCACAAAATTCTTGAAAATTAAAAATTGGCTCTTGTCACCTAGTATGAACTGGCTCCAGCATGTCACTGTCCCTATTTCACACAGTCCCAAATATATAAAGAGTCAAATTATACAACAAGTATAAGTACATTGAGAAAGGCAGACATCAATAATTATAGTTCAATATTTTAGAAGACCACACTTGGAACCTGATATGATCAACTAGATAGAAATATGCAAGCCGGGCGCAGTGGCTCACACCTGTAATCCTAGCACTCTGGGAGGCCGAGGCGGGCGGATTGCTCAAGGTCAGGAGTTCGAAACCAGCCTGAGCAAGAGCAAGACCCCGTCTCTACTATAAATAGAAAGAAATTAATTGGCCAACTAATATATATATAAAATTAGCCGGGCATGGTGGCGCATGCCTGTAGTCCCAGCTACTGGGAGGCTGAGGCAGAAGGATTGCTTGAGCCCAGGAGTTTGAGGTTGCTGTGAGCTAGGCTGACGCCACGGCACTCACTCTAGCCTGGGCAACAAGCGAGACTCTGTCTCAAAAAAAAAAAAGAAATATGCAAAAATAGAAAATATGAATAACATGAATAATTCAGTTATCTAATATGTGGCTATCACTATTGGTTGGTAGATAAGATAGATAGATGATAGACTGGTAGATCATCACATAAAACAGAGAAAACACATTATGTTTTTAATATCCATGGCCCATTCACAAATTTCAATTTCATGCATTTAGTAGGCTAAAAGGAAAACCTCACTAAGTTTCAAAGACTCAAAAATACCACAAAACAAAAAACCCATTGCTGATCATGTTCTTTTACCAAATTGTAGTAAACTTAGAAATTACAAAAAGATAGCTAAAGTTAGATATAAAATTTTTTAAAAATAGTATTTTAAAATAATCCTTGAGGAGAGAAATCACAACTTATTTGAGGCTGAAGACACAGATTAGAGAAATGAGTGGTGTAATTAAATTAGTATTCATGAGTGATAAAAATACCTTTGAAAAGAAAAGAAGAAAGTCTGAAACTTTTTTAGTTATAAAATGCATTAAACTTTCAATTTTAAAACCAACAAAAAAGAGGGAAACAAAACCAAAAATAAATAAAAATTAAAGCTATATAAAACATTAAAAAATTAGTTGTAACTTAAAATAACTAAAAACAGTATAAAGTATTATACATATTATTTGTTAGACAAATCTCTGACATGACTAAGGAAAAAGAAAGTGAAAATAATGCAGAGATTTACAATTTTAAATAACATGAATTGTACACCAATAAATTTTAATACCTAAAATAAATGCATAACTTTCTTGAAAAGTATAATATTCCACATTTAAGCCAAATATAAGTAAAATCTTTAATAGATTCAAAACTATTAGAGACATTGAAGTGGTGATCTAAAATTCCTTTCTTAAAAAATCATCATGCTCAGAAGGCTTCAAAGATGATTGCTACCAAAATTTCCAGGACCCTATCTTAATAAGTTTTTTCTAAGTATAGAAAAAGACAGAATGTTTATCAATTCATTTGATGAGGTTGCTATAGCTTTATACCAAACTGAGATAAGAACAAATAGTCTAACATAATTGAATTAAAATCTAATTTCATTATAAACATAGATTTTTAAAAATTGGAATACACTATTGGCTGACATAACTCTGTATTATTGATCTAGTTTGCAGCATTGACAATTCTGTTCAATCCTGCCTCCACCTGTGTTTCAAGTCAGTTACTACATTTTTGGTTTTCTTGCAAGTGTTTCTTATTACAAGGACCTTTCTTTTCATCTCATGTAGTTGTATTTTCATATCAATCTGTTATCTCCTTTGAGTTTCCACTCCAGTTTTAGAAACATTGTCTTTTGAATTATATTAAAGATGTCAAGCCATATTGTGTTTTATTTTTCATGTCCTATAACTCTTAATAGTTCACTCACAAAAGTTACATTCCTCACTTTAAGGACCAGCCCATGAAAAAGAATGTAAAAAAAGTGGATGAACTCATTCCAAGAAATTTGTAATGCTAAATGCAATATATGAATATGCCTTCCAAAATATAATCTTATATTTAGAAAGCATATATTTACATAATAATATATTAGCAATAATTATTGCTAAAATGTAATAAAAACAAATACCATTTTTAGAGTGTTTATTATGTTTCAGAAATGGTTGTGTTTAATAATCACAGTGTCTTAGTTTCCGTTGTGTTGCTACAGCGGAATACCCATGACTGGGTAGTTCATAAAGGGAAGAAGTTTATCTGGCTCACAATTCTAGAGGCTGGGAAATTCACATGGAGGGACACCTGCTCAACTTCTGGTTGGGGTCTCGTGCTGCATCACAGTGTGGCAGAGAAATGGAATAAGAAGTGGCTGTGAGGGAAAAAGGGACCACACATGAGAGGCAAACTCACTTAATAACAACCCACTCTCTTGGGAACTAATTCATTCTTGAGAGAATTAACCCAGTCTCAGGAGACAGACATTAATCTATTTTAATAACCTAATTACCTCTTACAGGCACTACCTTCCAACACCAGCACCGTAGCCACTAAATTTCAACATGAGTTTTGGCAGACACAAATCAATCCAAACCACAGCACATATTACGCATGGGAAAATTGGAACTTAGTCAAGTAAGGAATTTACTCAAGTTCAGCCAACTAGTTAGCGGCAGAGCCAAAATTCAGATTCATTCAGATCTTCCTAACTCCATAGCCTGTCTATCAAACACTGAACTGTAAGGTACTATTGGGTATTCCAAAGTACCTACCCTTTACATATTATGAAATCAACATTGATTCATATTTCTAACATCTGTTCAGTTTCAACTATTTTATGTGCATATATATTAATATGTGAGTGTGTGTTGGTATAGGGGTATGTATGTGTAGTTGGTGCTCTCTCCTTTTCCCTGGATGAAATATAAGAATTTAACATTTTTTCCTTAAGTTAAAAACGTATATGCCTTTTACAACAGAGAGTCCATGTGGTAGAATGTATAATAACCAACAATGGATATAAATGAAAGACGTTATCTTTTATACATTTAAATACTGTATATAATAGAGACAACATGATACATCCTAAATATCTTCAAAAGTATAATTAACGAAACAATTTTTATATAGCTAATGGAATACTATAAAAGCACTAAAATTCATGTTAGAACATAACAACATGAAAAGGTGTTAATAAAGAAGCAAGTTTTTAAAAATATATTTAATTGTACACTTTAAAAGAGTGACTTTTATGGTATATAAATTACATATCAATAAAAATTAATATTTTTCATTAAAAATGTTTATTCTTCTGTGACAAAACAAAGAAGACAATTGGTTGATTTTTTTTCCTACTTGTAAATAATCAAACATATGTTTCCATTTACAAAATGGGATTAAGCCAACATCAACACAAATTCTCATGTGTTATTCTTTTATTTTTGTGCAAAGAATATATCTTATGCATAAAATAATGATATTTACCAACATATTAACAATGCCTACTTGTTTGTAGAAGGTCCATGGATGATTTTCATTTTTATATTTACACTGAAATCTACCTTCCAGTTTTTTGATGTTGAGTGTTGCCTTTCTTATTAAATAAGAAACATAATTTTTAAAATTCTGTTCTTTACATAGTAGCTAATCCTTCTCACCAGAAGTGCTAATGCTGCTGAAAGCAGAAGTCCTCAACTTTTTGTTATTTGTTCATTTTTAACACAGATCTTTAGTGCTTCGCATAAAATAATCTGGCAATGCCTGTCCATTTTTATTAGTGGACTTTCGATGAGCTGGCTGGCTGAGGCTTTGCTAAGCATCATGAGTGGATGTGGGAGGGGCCAAAGGTGGATTACCATAAAGAGTGAGAATGCACTTTCATAATTGCCACTTGGAAGTGCACTGCTCAACTTTCCTTTCCCAGATTTTATTTGCAGTAAATAATATACATGATTTGTGCTTATTTACTTTGGTTTTCTGAATTCTTCTCTGGGAAAAATGAAAACAAGGGGACAGTTGGGTGAAATATTTCTTTTTCCTACTCCAAGATAATCAAAAAGATCTTTGACCCATCTACAATATGGGAATGCAATAGCATTAAGGCAGGACTGAGATGAGGATATTATCAGATAATGTACATATAAATGACACATTGTAACTTTTAGCACATATAATGAACATCTTAAATTAAAAATTCAATAAATATGAAAACATATTCTTACATTTTTTTTCTATTATAAACTTGGCTGGTCCCTAATGAAGTCAACATCTCTCAAACCTCAGCCAGAAGTGACTTATGTATCATATTTATATATTGAAATTGTTATCTTTCACCCTGCTTATATCGATGGCTATAAAACCTCCTGGGTTGAGTGTACTAGTAGGTGTTGGGATTATCTTCCTGTCAGCAGACTTGTTAGCTAGGTGGCTCTGTAAATTTGGTCAATGTTTTCCAAATTGCATGAGCTAATTTAAATTCCCAGGCCCACTTTGCAGTTACTGAATCAGAATCTGTAAGGGAGATTCTTACTTTGCATCAAGAAAAGTTGGGGAATGCTTATTTAGGGATTTGAAAAATTGGTCCTGGAGTCAAAAGAATGAACTGAACTGAATGAAGCTTTAGTTCTACCCCTTTGATCTGGCTATCTAAACTTCCTGGGCTTCAGTTTCTTCATTTCAAAAATGAAAACTCAAAAGAAGCTAGATGATTGGTAATTATGAGGATGAGATTAATATACATAGGATAATACCTTACATAAACTATTTTTCAATCAGGGATTTTTCAATTTAGGGATTTAAAAAATTGGTCCTGGAGTCAAAAGAATGAACTGAACTGAATGAAGCTTTAGTTCCACCACCTTTGATCTAGCTTTGATCTTGCCACTTTTATTATTATTATTACTTTTTCAGTGGGTAAAGGAAGATCTTTGCACCATTTTCCCTCTTCCAGTAGCTGTTCAGTACAAAGTGTTCCTTCTATACTAATGATGACAACTAAAGCGAGTCCATCTATAGAAGTTCTTTCATTTAAGACATCCCATGAAATGCGTCCAAATGTTTGACTCTCCTCCACGAATTAACTTTTTAATGCTTATATCGTCAAAAGTTTCTGCAATTAATGTTTTCTCTATGGCTGGTCCTTAAATTATATCTTGAGAAGGCTTCACTGTATCTCAACTTCATCTGCAGAGTCATTTAAAATTCACAAAGCCTTGCATTATCACACATCAAATGTCACAGTCTGGCAGTTAATCTTATTGAAAGGTTAGTTATGTGTAGCACCTGCAAAGGTGTCTGAACTGAAGATTCCCAGGATTTGGTGCTAAAATAGGGATGAAGGTAAAATTAAATTGGGGACTGGAGAGGCAGCTGTGTATGAACTGATTTTGAGGGATTTCAGTGTTTTCAAACTTCCGGCGTGTTTTTTTCATTAGTAATTGATGACAGCAACAACAACACACGCACCAAACACCAACCTTTCTCTTTTTACAAATGAAGTAGATTGCAGATCTGCCTCTTTCTGTAAAATTCTGTAACAACATTGAAAATGATTCTAAAAGTATTTCTTAATAGAGTAATTTTTATTCATCCACTAAACTAAGGATTTTTTTTAGGATATCAAATGCCATATATTCTCAATTAGGTACGTGTAAATTATCTTTGGCGTGCAGAAAATGTTAAATATTAATCTAGCCCCACTATGCTGAATGTCTGTGATCGGTTTTTCCCAAGGATGTGTGCTCTGGGAATGTAATCTTTAATATTTAACTCATTCCAAATATAATTAGTAAGGACAAACTGCTGGGAAAAGGGGGAAAAATACAGCCCCTTTTGGATGCCACACTTTTTGATTACTTCCTAGACACAAATGTCTAGAAGGGCAAGGCAGGTAACAAAAGTGAGTGCAATGGCCCAGTTCAGGTGTGTGTGTCTAATTGAATGGGGCAGGCAGCCTCTATGTCCACATCAACTCATGGTCCACTAAGGTAATGTAAGGCCAGTATTATTAGTGCTCTTGTAGTGGCTCATTCCTTAAAACCTATCATGTCATCCAAACTGAAGCTCTTTGCAGTCCACATGTGGCCCATAGGCTTTTCATGTATCACTTCTGGCAAATATTGTGAGGGCTAATCATGTTGTAGATGCTTGATTTTGGTGAAAATTATGTTTAATCAGACAGTAGATGCTTGACTTTGCTGAAAAATAGGAAATTCTTACTTTATGAATACTACTATAGCACAGTTGTTCTTTTGGGGCCTATTTACCACAAAAATAGGTCATTTTATTGCTTCATAACAGTGCTGTTTCTTATGTGAGAGCAAGTAGTAACTATCAACATGTATTACAGATATTCAGAAATAGAAGGTTTGACTCACCACTTTCCAAGAGACTCACTATTGAAAGGGAATAGCATAGAGAGGAATCACAAGGTGTTCCTGTTCAATTTCACCCTGGTTAAGGGTTTATTCATGGGGGGGGGGGAGGCTATGTGCTTTCCTTCCATCCCAATGCTCCCCCCACCTTCACCAAACCAACAAGCCTGAAGCCCTCTGTTGCAAGTGTCGTGTGCCATGAAGCAAGGAAGTCGTCTAATACTTTGGTATTGGTAGATGTTGTAAAGACAGTGGGAGGGGGCAATTTTTCTACTAAAAGATCAAAATGCAAGCATCTTTTACAGGGATTCCCTCCCCAGAAAGTAAGGTAAAGTGTGGCTAACAGAGCTCTTCTCTTGAGGCACTGTGTAGAATTAATGGACTGACTTCCTGTGGCAGATTCAGTTCCTATTGTCATCCTTGATCCCAGTGGTGGAATTGGTCATTCTCAGGCACTAGTTGTGTGATCTGGACTTGTCTTCTCCAAGGTTTCTCCAGATCCCAGGGGCCTTGTAAGCACCTTCTTCATGTTCTTCCTTCCCTTAGTTTGTCCACCAATAAATATCTCTTCTACCTATTTTTTTGTTTGTTTGTTTGTTTTTTGAGACAGAGTCTCACTTTGTTGCCCAGACTAGAGTGAGTGCCATGGCATCAGCCTAGCTCACAGCAACCTCAACCTCCTGGGCTCAGGCGATCCTCCTGCCTCAGCCTCCCGAGTAGCTGAGACTACAGGCATGCGCCACCATGCCCGGATAATTTTTTCTATATATATTAGTTAGCCAATCAATTTTTTTCTATTTATAGTAGAGACGGGGTTTTGCTCTTGCTCAGGCTGGTTTCGAACTCCTAACCTCGAGCAATCCACCCGCCTCGGCCTCCCAGAGTGCTAGGATTACAGGCGTGAGCCACCACGCCCGGCCTCAACCTGATTTTCAATGTAGTATTTGTAGATGATCTTTGTGTTCTGCTATACATCAGGGCCTCTGATTTAGACAAAAAGCACATACATCTCTGTGTGTGTGTGTGTCTGTCTGGTTTGTCCATGTGTGGAGGAAGCCATGAGGACGAGTCACTCAGATCTTTGTCAAGACAACTTGTTGTGGGGAGCACAGTAGAATGAGCCCCAAGCTGCCATTGCAGAGAATGTGGAAGCCTCACTTTCCAGGGGCTGCTGCTAGCCAGCAGGCTGAGGGGAGTGGGGTATTAGTGCCAGCCCATTCCTGCTCAGTGAAGGATTCCTCATGGGTGACTTGCTTAGGGACTCCCCATTGGCCTTGCAGAAAAATTTTCAGACATGCATGTGTTCTGAGGTTCTTCCTACCTAATCCACCCCTCTCCCCATCCCAGTAGTCACACCTGCCTTGTAATCTGAAGGCTTTCCTTACCTACTCCTTCTCCTCCTCCTCCTCTCTTTCACAGATTTTTTCCTCCAGTAAATCTCCTAAATGAGACACCTGCTTCCTGAAGGACCTGAACATATGTGTATACTGTATGTGTATATACTCAGATATACATGTTTATATGTATATACATATAAAATATTTAATATATATATACACACACATACACATAATTGAAATATAGCAGAAGAATACCAGTAAAATGTAGAAATTGCATTAATCTGTATTTGACTTTCCCAGCATGTTAATATTTTGAAGTCATCTGGGACAAGCTTTCCCAGAATTAAAAAAGAAACCCTTCAGGAAGGAAAAAATACCACATAAGTGCTTTCCATTTGTATAATAGTGGCTATTTAGTGGCTTCAAGAAGTACTAAGCTACGTAAGGCATGAAATCACAAAAGTTCTAGAAGAAAATGTAGGAAAAAACTATTCTAGATATTGGCCTAGGCAAAGAATTTATGACTAAGACCCCAAAGGCAATTACAGCAACAACAAAAATAAATACAAAGGACTTCATTAAATTAAAAAGCTTCTGCATGGCAAAGGAAATAATCAAGAGCAAATAGACAACCTACAGAGTAGGAGAAAATATTCACAAACTATGCATATTGATAAAGGGCTACTATTCAGAATCTACAAGAAATTCAAACAAATCATCAAGAAAAAAACGAACAACCCTATTAAAAAGTGGGCAGCAGACATCAATAGAAGCTTTTCAAAGAGGATAAAGAGCCAAAAAACATGAAAAAATTGTTCAATATCACCAATCACCAGGGAAATACAAATTAAAACCACAATAAGATATCACCTTCCCCTGTCAGAATGGCTATTATTAAAAAGTCAAAAAACAATAAAAAGGAACATTTATACATTGTTGGTGGGACTGAAAATTAGTACAACCTCTACAGAAAACAGTATGGAGATTTCTTAAAGAACTAAAAGTAGACATACCATTTGATCCAATAATCCCACTACTGGGTATCTACCCAAAGGAAAAGAAGTCATTTTATCAAAAAGACACCTTCACGTGAATGTTTATTGCAGCATAATTCACAATTGCAAAGATGTGGAATCAACCAAGTGCCCATCAGTTCCTGAGTGGATTAACAAAATGTGGTATATATACACCATGAAGTACCACTCAGCCATAAAAAAGAATGAATTAATGTCTTTTGCAGCAAATTGAATGGAAGTGGCGACCATTATCGTAAGTGAAATATCTCAAGAATGCAAAAACAAACACCAAATGTACTCTCTAATAATTTGGAACTAATCAATGAGCACACATGGGCACAAGACAAGTAAAAGTCACTGGAAATCAAGCACAGAAAAGGAGACCTAATGACTTAAGCATCATAAAAGCTATGTATGTAACAGAACCATTTGTACCCCCTAATATTTTGAAATTAAATAAAAAGGACCACTAAGCTTTTCACAATTTCACAATTTCTCTGCTAAAACTACAAATGCAAATGTATTTGCAAAGATATTTCCTCCTTTGTTTAGAAAAAAATAATTGATGCAGAGGTCCACATTATTTATTTTGATAAAACTGGTCTCAATTGAAATTAAATCCATCTTAGAAAGTTTATCATGGAGAAAGAGGCATAAACTTTAAAATAAAATGATCGACTATTATCCTAGGTGCCAAGGCCAGTAGAGATTTAACTACATTAATATTTATATTAATATTATTAGTTCTTTGATTACAAAGTTATGTACGTTTTAGTGTTCTGTCTTATCTTATTATTTCCAAAAATATCCTGCCACTTTAGTGTGTAATTTTGTAGAACATGAGGCTTTTCCACATTATTGAAGAAACTCCAGTATGTATCTATAAAGATATATATTTGCTCGTATTTTTAAAGAGCCACAGTCTGGCAAATTAAAAGCTTTTATTTTCCCCACAAAGACTGCCCTCAAAATGAGTTTCAAGGGCCTATTTTGGAACTCAAAAACTGACTGAACACTGACTCTTTTTCATTTGTACTCTAACAATTCTCTTTCTCTACTCAGGCAATTGATAATCCAGGCTGAATTCAGGAAAGGCAAGTGTTAAAGAGTGCAAAGGAGAAAGCAAATAAGTAGGTTTGCAGTTATGCCTTAGTGTTGATTTATTGCTGATTCTGACTAGTTACTATCTAAGCGACTTGCTCCATCCACACTCACCAACCTGGAACCACACAGAATTCCAGATCATACAGAAGAAATAGGAAATAATATTTACAAGCCATGCACCTTCAGGATCACTTGGTAGGTTGAAACAAGAAGCGAACACCAATGGTCTGCCATTTTAAGTGAATAACAGACAGGGGGAAGAAAACTTTAAATGTAAGTGCAACAAGATATTTTATAAAATGCTTCTCACTACATCTTCACAGATGGAAAATATTTTCTCCTCCAGCCACTTACATGACAACCTCAACCTAGGAAATTTTCATTCTAATTATCTAAGATACCAAAGCAAAAATGTATTTTCAGTTATATAGAAAAAAATAAATACGTATGAATCCTTATGTCCTCAAATAAATTGTATGTTGTCTCTAGGCAGAAAATCTTAGGTGCAACTTGACAGAAGCAAAGTCCAGTAGCGAAGAATAGCTTTTTCCTGACTCCAATGATGATAAGAGAAGTGAGGGGCAAATATCATGACATGAGGGATTTGGAGAAAACATAAGGAAGGCTTTCCTCATAGGGGGAGTCCTGAAATACTACAATATTTAAAAGGATTTCCTAGAAACAAAGTCAAACATCACAGTCTTTAGAATACAAAGATGATACAAGGAGAAGCAGAAGTCACTGATTACCAGGGTCTAGCATGTCATAAATCTTATCTGCCTCTATTGATTGTGTAAGGTTCTCAAGATCTCTGCTGTCTGATTCTTTTCATGAAATGTTTCACAATTTTATATTTTCCTATTCACACAATTAAAAAAAACAGAACAATTAAAGATGAAATTCATCTCCATCAGTTAATCTGTAACAGTGGTTCACAAACCACTGTTTGTAGGCAGGGGAATCACTTGGGAAAAGAAAACTACCTATGTGATGAGATTTACCTCAGACCTACTGAATCAGCTTTTCTGGGTGTGGGGTCCAGGCATCTTTAATTTTTAGACTCACAAAGTATTACTAATGAAGAGCCACACTAAAGAACCATTGGTCTATAATGAATATATTTAACTGTATTTAAAGTTCAAGTTTAAAAGTATGAGATTTTTCCAAAAGATTGGCTTGAGATACTCATCAGGAACAAAACAGAGACATTTTATTAAACAATTTCCTTATGCAAATTTAAATAGAAGCTGTACTAGGAAGATCCAAGGCCATTTGGACCTAAGTTACATGGTGGTCACATAAAACCCCCTCCTGGGAAGAGGTAAGGCCTGAATCAAATAAAGTGAATTTAAAAGCCACCATGGTCATTCTAAAAGCAGAATTTAGGACAGAAATCTCAACAGATATTGCAGGAAGAAATACAAGGTGTTTTTTAACCTTCTGCTTTATATTCAAATAGATGAAATTAACTGTTGCAATACAAAATACCTGTGATTGAGTAAACTGAGGATCTCTGATGCAATAAGAATTATTAAGGTCAACTGCAAGATGGGGTGGGCCGCTGAAGTGAATTCTCAAGCTATGAGCATTGCCAAGGCCGACCAGGATATAAAGCCTTGCACCCAGCCCGACCCTCACTATAATTGTTAGGTCACTGTGCACTAACATTTTGGACTAACAAATATTTAAGTAAACAATTTTTTTTCCTTTGTGATGTGAAGACTAGTTAGAAGTGAAATAATTTCCAACATATAATCTGTTATAATCATTGTCCTATTTTCATTGTCAAGAAAACTATTTCTGAGTTTAACAGCCACAAAGAAAGAAAAAAAAAAAACATAAAATGTGAGATTTTTTAAAAAAAAATCATTAATTACACTATAGGTTTTGTGCACATATAGGTTTTACACATGGCTATAATGACAGCAAGAAAGTTTCTGCATTCCCTTTGGTTCTGGTTATGACAAATAACACTGTCTGCCAGATGGTATAGTGAAATACCATCACTGTACTGAACTTCAAAAGGTATTTGTAAGATGGACAGTTGCCAGTAAGTAGGCTACCTCCATCCTACTTTAATATTAGTTTAACAACTGGAAGAATCTGGCTGTTTAAATATTAAACACCTGTTCAATTATTGAAGCGTTAACATTCTTTTTCTGGTTATTAAACCTGTATGGAAAGAACATTGGTGCTAATGTACAGTCAGCTTGACTAGTGCCACCGTCTTGCTATGTCACATATGTCAAATTGTTTCTATACTGTCTTGGGTATCAAAACAGGGCTTGGCAGCACCAAAACCTAATGAAAATGCAATTAAAAACTACTTCTCAAAGTTTCCGATGGGCACACGGATCATTTCCAAGAAGGATGTTCAGATTATTGCTCAAGGCAAAATGACTACAGATGATGATTTTGCCATTGATCTAACAGGAAAGAATTCCCAGCTAATGAACCTCAGGAAAGAGATTAATTAAAGGAATAAAAGGTAGCTCCAACCCTTCCCTGTTATCGAATGTGACAAAAAGATGTGAGATTCATTAAAATGTGACGGTAAGGAAAAATAAATGCTATATTATAAATATCTGAATTCCTGGATAAGTATCAGCCTCCTGTAAATACTGAGTCAAATAATTAGCTAATGAGGTGCAATATTTTATCGTCTTTGAACATGCTACCATGAAATTTAACAATGCAAAAAAACTGTAATTAATGAATCTTAAAATTAATTTAATAATGTAGACTACCTCGTCCCAGTTGCTGGTTTGAATAATTTTAGGGGTCTTCATTATCTTGAACAGATGACTTTGATCAATATATTTTATCTTCTTGCTTTACTCAAAAAAAAAATGGGATAGGGAAATGTGAGGGAAATTTTGTAGAATTATATTTAGAAATAAAGTATCTTGATTTTGCTGCTCAGTATCCAGCATTTCCTGTATGTAGGAGCATTCGGCTACCTTGCTAAATTACTACAGATACATTTTCCTAAAATTTTGCATTGCATAAGATAAGCACAGAAAGCACAAGATCATATGCTTTGTGATAGACATTGTGCTAAAAAATGCAAAAAGTGTCAACAAAAGAAATGACATACAACTCTTAGGAGACCGGCAGGCGCAGGTACCAGAATCTGATGACAATGGCTCCAAGCCTGCCATTACCATTACGACATTATGTGACTCTGGACAAGTCACTGCATCTCATCCAAAAAATGAGGTGCTAGATCAAATGCTCTTCAGTATTCTTTCTCATTGCATAATTTTATAATATATAAATTAATAAATGCATAAACCTGGAAAATAACAAGTCATTAACACTTAGCCTTGGATGCAGTACTTTTCTTGCAGGAAATTCCTTTCATATTTGTATTCTGCTTGGGGTAGTGTTAAAACTAGATTCCATTCCCAAGTCACGCCACATGACAGTGAAGTCAGATGACTCAGATTTGTGCTTTGACAAAGGGTGAAACAGCCTAAGAATAATTCACAAAGTAGATGATACATAAGTTATTGATGATATTTTATGGGTAAGTGAATATGATCTCCCATGTACTTACTGGAGAGCAAGACATGATTTATCAAGCAAACATTTAGCAAGTGCCTATTTTGTGTCAATCAATTGTGCTCAAAACTGTGAGATCCCAAAAGAAATTAAAATATATAGTCCCTTCCTTGAGCAAACTTAAAATTTAGTTGAGAATACTCCAAAATGCCAAAACTTCATATCACTCAAACTATAGTTAAGCAATAGTTAAATTAATTATTAATAAGCTGGACAGTAAATTCAAGTTTCTTAATGAAAGTATAAAATTAAATATACAAGCATATTGGGATCACTGTATCACTATCCAAAAGATAATACCTTGTGGTACAATGAAAAATTAAGCAATTAACTGAAAATCTGAGGAAACTTGAAGGATGGTTGGGGATGTTCAGATATTAGGATCATAGATCTCCCATAGGATATAGAATGAAACTACCTGACTTGATTTAATGTTGCTTAAGATAATTTCTTTATGTGAGAGTATTGTGCATTTGTGAGAAAAAGAGAGAGTTGGTACTAGTTGGTAAATCCACAGAAATGCAAATATTACAATGACTAGACAGAACCTAAAATTATATGACATAAATCTTCAAACATAACTTAATATCTTGCTTATCTTTGTAACATAACCTCAGTCATTAATAAATGCATAATGAATTTCTGTTTCACCCTGCATTTTAAGAACAGGTCAGTTTTTGCTATGGCATTAAAACCTAAACCTAAATCGATCAATTACTTTGTACGTGTCCACCTACTCTAAGACCTGGCTAATGGAGTATCCCCAGTCTGGAACTCTGCCACATGTCATGACAGAGAAGAAAGAGAATGGAGACTGCATGTTGGCTCTGAAATATTCTTTAGCCAAAGCAAGTCACAGAGTCAAATCTGCAGTCAAACAGGGCAACGATAATTCTTCTCCAAGGAGGGGTGGCAAATATTTATAAAGTCATTTTTCAATTATAATGTTCTTTATGAAAGTAATACATGCATGTAACTTAAAAACAATGATATTAAAAGGCTTTAATGGCAAAATAGAAAACAAAAGCAAAACAGGAGTTCCCTATCTAACTCTTGCTTCTCCTCAGGAATGAATAGGTTGAACTTAGTATCCACTTATTCTCACTTGTGTGTGTATATGTGTGTATCTCCACATTTCTAAACAACAAAATAATTTCTTAATAATATGCCCACTTTGCTACTTATTGATTTATCAATTTTAAATATCATGTATTAGCTTTCCTTTTCATAGAAAAATTTACCATTTTTAAACCAAAGTGCCCACTTTCTCACCCAGATCTTCCCAATATAGTTGTATCACAGTTGACTACTAAACTGTCAGTATATTTTTGCATCTATAAAACCATCATTCACTGTTGGGAGAAGTAGCAACCTATGATTATTTTTTTTAATTGATAAATTTTTTTGATGTAGAGTTTAAAATTGCCTCTTTTTTTTACTTGTGTAAAGTACTATGTATTAATTGTTGATTTTATCCCAAAATTCTCCAACAGATATGTCTATAAATAATTGTTCATAAATATTCAAACTAATTTGCAATGCTTTTTATTCTTTTAATTTTCTTTCTGAAGACTTTCTTCCTGGAAATCCATTTATAGCTGCTCCAATCTGAACAGTTTTCTCATTGGAACAAATTTTGCATTGTTACTTTAGATCATCTCTTTGCAAGTTTCCTACATCCAGTGGACTTCCTTCTGTTAATTTATTCTCCTGTTTTTCTGACACTAAACTTTTGGATTGTCTCCTAAAAAGGAAGAAGTGGTACATGAGATTTTCCTGAATTTTTCTTCTTGCATATCAGCAAAATTATATAATATACTCTAATGCTTGGTTGATTTATCTGGTTGTATGCTTCTAGGTTCAAAGTTGCTTCTCTCTCAAAGTCTGAAGATGTTGGTCTATTGTATTCTGGCATCCAGTGTTACTGTTGGAAAGTCTTATTCTCTTCTGATGCTTTGTACGTGATTTTTTTCCCCCTATGAAAGTAATATTAGTCTGCTGAGGCTACCAAACAAAATACTATAGACTGGGCGGCCCAAACAATGGAAATTTATTTCTCATAGTTCTGGAGGCTGGGAAGTCCAAGAATACATTTTCAGATTTGGTGTCTGGTGAGGGCTCTCCTCCTAACTTGTAGACAGCCACCTTCTTGCTGTTAAGAGGAGGGTAAGGGGGTGTGGGGCGTGGTTTTGTAAACTTTTCCTGGTGTCCTAGGAGAAGGATTCTACAGTTTGGCACTGAGGCTTTTCAACATTCCACTCCCCTCCCTTTTTCAATCCCACACTTCACCCTTGGACTTTCACTGTACATGGTGGCCTCAAGTCAGGAATCTCTTTTTGTATCTCTAGAAACTATTCCTCCTTTCTCCTGCTGGGTAGAGATAGGATGGATCATCATTATCTTGTTGCACAAAAGGGGTGCGGATCGCATGGTCCACGCCCCATGCAACACTTGAAACTAATTCCCTGTCCCCTGTTTTTAGTTCCATGTGCTACCTCAACATGCTGTAGGCTTTTATTGCTACTTATTCCACCTTGCTAATTCAGTTGCCATCCTTCATTTATTTTTCTTTTCTTCGTAAATTTGTTCACATTTCTTATCCATTGTTTTCTTCTTTCCTCATCCTTTTTGTAGGTTTGTCTGCCACAACAGAGTACCCATATAGGTTGCTGTCCTTTTGAAAGAGTTTTCCTTAGTGACAATAAATGAAGACATTTTTGTTGTGTGTTATCCGAAAATGTACTGTTAGGAATAATGATTTCACTGATTCAAAAAGAGCCTATCCTAAAGCAATCCTCTATCTTGTGCAATAATATAACTTCTCAGTAACACCCTTGCTCCTTCCTTTTCAGTTAGCAATTGACAAGCTATAAAAAATATTATCTACTTTAATATATTGCTTGGCTGATAATATACTTGATATTTCTTAGGTATTATAATGTTTTCTTTCACAGAGATTAGAATTTGTAAATAAACATATTAAAGTCAGAAAGTGAAAAGTAATAACTACTATTTATGTGTTATTTTTAATACATAATTTTTAAGAGATAAGATTGGTATCATGTACATTGTTGATATGTTCTTAAATATCATAATATGGAAATGATTTTTTTATGATTCAAAAAACAAATTAAACTTGACTACATCAGCATGAGGAATGGGAATCATCTGGTCAGGAGCATGAATTTTGGAATTTGACAACCCTGGGTTTCAGTGAAAGCTTTGCCAATTACTAGATGTCTGACCTTGGACATGATACTTAAATAACTTCTCTTTGTCTCAGTTTCCTTACCTCTAAAATGAGGGTGAATACAGTAAAATACTGTATTCATAAGAGTTGTTTTGAAGATTTCCTGAGATAATTCAGGTGCATTTCTAAATAGTGACTGACATAAACTGAATGCCCAATAAACATTTGCTGACATTAAAATTATAATATTAATGAGCCATTGATTAGTGAAAGTCTCTTGGATTACAGAAAAAAATATCTAAAGAAAATTTTAAATGATCAAAGGTCTCTGCAGAGTAAAGCATGGAATAGAATTTGACAACAGAAGAATGAGTGTCTGATGCTTTCTACATATATGTGGACTACAAGTGCTAGAGGTCTAATGGAAATGTCAGAATACTCAAGAGAATGCAGAAGAAAGTGAGTTCCAAAAAAGTACAAAGTAACTCAAGATATCTATATTTTTCAATATATTAGCAATTTCAAAGGTCTCATTGCATTCACCATTTCACAGCTAAAATTAGAAATTGGGGAAGACTGATTTAAAGGAGCAACTTTTCCAACTGCATGGTAGTTAAGGTAAAATTCAACTTTATGTTTAAAAAAATGACTACCCAGAGTGAGTGAGTGAGTGACTGGGTGTGTGTGTGTGAGAGAGAGAGAGAGAGAGAGAGAGAGGGAGAGAGGGAGAGAGGGAGAGAGGGAGAGAGGGAGAGAGGGAGAGAGGGAGAGAGGGAGAGAGGGAGAGAGGGAGAGAGGGAGAGAGGGAGAGAGAGAGAGAGAGAAAGAGAGAGAGAGAGAGATCCAGAGCACTTTAAAAAGCCCCCTATTTATTCCTTTGTATAAAAGCACTGGATTTCTTTAAAATTAACTGAAAGAATGAAAGATTCAGTCAAAACAGTAAAAAAAAAAAAGAGAGTGAACACTAATGTAAACTATAGACTTTGGGAGATAACGTAACAATATAGAATCATTGACTCTGGTGTAAGATGTTGATAGCAGGGGAGGGTATGCATGTGTAGGGGCAGGGGGTACATGGAAAATCTCTATACTTTCTGCTCAATTTTGCTGTGAATCTAAAACTGTTCTAAAAAGTAAAGTCTATTTTACAAAAAAGTAGCCATGTGAAAAATCAAGGAATAACAATGTATAGAACTTATTGGGCTCCTGATTTGAACAAACCATGTATGGAGATAGGCAGGGAGGGGAGAGAGAGACAGGAGGAGAACTGAGTAGATATTGAATGACATTAAGGAATTATTAATAATTTTTAGAAGTAAAAATGTATGGTGATTATATTTGAAAAATAGTTCTCTTCTACAGCTACATATAGAAATATTTATATAATAACATGAAGTCAGATTTGTTTTAAAATATTCTGGTAGGGGGACAAGTGGGTAAGGATATGGGTAAAACCAGATTGGCCAGGTGATGGGTATGTGGGGTCCATTAAACTATTCTTCAACTACAAAAAAAAAACAAAACAAAAAAAACAGACTACCCATTTACAATAGAAAACATATGGAGTCAACCTAAGTGTCCATCAACGGATGATTGAATAAAGAAAGTGTGGGGTGTACATGTATATGCATATGTACATATACAGACATATACACAAAATGGAATACTATTCAGCCATAAAAAAAGAATGAATCGCATCTTTTGCAGCAACTTGGATAGAACTGGAGGCCATTGTTTTAAGTGAAATAACTCAGAAACAGAAAAATGCTACTACATGCTCTCCCACGTGTAAGTGGAAGCTAAATAATGTATACATGTGGATGTAGAGTGTGGAACAATAGACATTGGAGATTCAGAGGGGTAAAACAGTAGAACGGGGGTGAGGGATGAGAACTTGCCTAATAGGTACAATGTGCATTAGTCCAGTGATGGTTAGACTGCCCAGACTTCACTAGGCAATAGTTCCATGTAACAAAACTGCACCTGTGCCCTTTAAATCCATTCAAATAAAAAACTGACTGCCCACAATTCCACTGGTACACCAGGTCTATGCAGAGTTTCAACTCAGATATTGCATATATTATGTGAATAAAGCACCTGTGGTGACTCTGTAAACAGGCAGACTTTTTCTTTGGTTGGCACTTGCATTTATATGGAAAATTCTGTGCTAAGGTTCCATCTATTTGTGTTCTGTCACCTTCTGATTCGTCTCTTGTAAAAGTCAATATGTCACTATTCTCTGTATGTCAGTGGAGACTGATTGGAGTGCTGACTTTAAAGACATGTCAGAAAGTCATTGCAAAAAAAAAAAAAAGGCAACAACCTTTACTGGAAGAGAATGATGGTAAATGTCAAAGAACAAAAGATTTAAATGTGATTTAAAGACTGAAATGCAAAATGTTTTAACTGTCTTGCAGGGATATTAGGTTCCAAATCATGTAAAAATGACCATAAGGTCATGGGAAAGTCATGCAGAGTCCCTTTGGAATGCCATTTCTCTTCCAGTTTCTCCTGGAAGGAGATCTAAACACAAAGGGGAAAGAACAATTTCGAGTTCACATTATGGGCTTCCCATTCTCTGACCATGCTTTAAATGAAAGAAGGTTATAGCCATAGAGGTGTGGGGTCCTCTTATTTTCATGGATATTGTACCCCTAAGAGCTTCCTATAAAGAAGAAAAACTATCAGTAATGTGAGTAAAATTATTCTGAAGGACATCTGACACTCGGAGGCAGCCTACAGCAATTTATTAATCTTTCCTTCTATACTGTTATTCTCATTATTTAACTTAGGTCATCTCTGAACACCAACCCATTCCTTAGGTTTGCTCTGTGCTAAGTTGTTAAATAGATTAGAGAATCAGTTCTAGAGTAAAAAGGGTCTGAGGCTGAAGCATGACACTAGAGTTGAGTTGAGGATAGGTGAGGGCTGAAGAGTTGACCTACAACCATTTTCTAAAACGTATTTTTTAATAATAAACTGTGATCCCTGAAATTTGTCTGGAACATATATATTCTTTTTCCTTTCAGACCTCTTACAGGACTCTGGAGTTTCCATACCTCAGTGACAAGAGGCAAAGGAATTCAGCTCAATTTAGTAATTACCTTGTATGAGTCTAGCTCAAAGTTGTTTTGCTCTTACTGGCTTAGGAGAGCCAATCGAATACTTTGATTCTAGTAACAAAATGTCCAGTGGGTAGGGTTGCAAATTCCCATGTAATGTTTAGCTTATTGTAATGACCATACCCAAAGCTTTTGCAAAGTAAATTTTTACCAGAGGTTTTGTCAATGTGGGTGGAAATAGGAGAATATAAGAGAGCCAAAATCAGGCTGGGAGAGTCCTTCCCTGTCCAAACTAGGCCCCGTGATGATAGTGGACATTCATTTTCGTCCCTTCTCATGGCCAGAGGGAAAGTTCTCTCCAACATTCTCCCCATGTGTTTCCAGGATGCTGACTCTCCCCCCACTGTATTAGCACTCTCCAGAAAAACAGAACCAATAAGATATATGTGTAAAAATATGTACATATGTGTTGTGTGTGTTAAGATATTAGGAAGAATTAGAATACAGGAGCCATCCTGTACTTACGGAGGATACGGAGTCCCCTGACCTGCCATCTGCAAAGCAGGACACCCAGGAAAGCTGGTGGTATAATTCAGCCCAAGTCTAAAGGTCTGAGAACCAGGACAGTCCCTGGTGTCAGTCTGAATCTGAGGACAGGAGAACACCGGTGTTCCGGCTGAAGCAGACAGCCAGGAAAAAGGGCTGAATATTTCCTCCCTTCCCTCAGTCTTTCGATCTACCAGTTCCTCAAGAGATTGACTGATGCCCATCCACACGTTGGGGAGGGTCATCTGCTTTACTGAGTCCACCGATTCAAATTCCAATCCCATTGGGAAACACTTTTACAGACACACCCAGAAATAATGTTGATCCAAATATCTGGGTGCACCCCGTGATCCAGTCACGTTAACACATAAAATTAACCCTCACACCAGCCTACATGGTGGAGCACGCATGTCAGACCACAGCTTCTCAAACTATCTATGGAGAAGGAGCCTCACCCCCATCCACGCTGTACAATACAAAAATGATTCACTGAAAAACTGACACATGAAACAAAGACATATTAAATATGAGCCCCATTTTTTTATTGTTAGATTCAATCGCCCTGTTAAATCACAATAAAAATTTATAACATTCTCAATTTCTATGCTTATGTTGTCACGGGTGGTAATAAAAAATGTGTGAATAGGCACTGGTCTGTGGATACCACTTTGAGTAGCCTGACTTGGATAGGTCCACAGTATTCTCTGGTTACCAGTAATTGTTTCAGGGGTGTTCTTATGACTTAAGCTGGTCGCCTCTATCTGAATGTTGGGACTTTTAGTTGGGAATGCTGGCACAATTATTTGCTTGTGAGGACATCTAGCCAAGGAATATCATTTTAAAAGATAAAAGCTATTCTTTGGCCATCTTATCAAGGAATCGTTAATTTCACATCAGAAAATTGGGGAGGGCAGACACTCAGAAGCAGGATGTGTCTGAGCAGTTATGACCCGTAGTATCTGATTAATTCCAGAGATCGCTTGGCAGTTACAAATGGCGGGGGGTAGGGAAACATCTCCCGTCGTGGCCCGATTACAGGACGGGGGATGAACACATAGAACACATACATACGACACAGACAGACATTCGGCTGCAGTCCCAGAAAGTAAAGCACACAGAGACAGGACACGGTTAGAGACTGCAGCACTGTAATGTGCCAGTCATTTTATTTATATACAGTTTAATTGGGCAAGCATCCTGCAGCTATTTTCTCATGCCAGCTACTTTCCAATCTACTTTTTGGTACGTGACTTCCCACGGCCAACACCACCTGCCTTTCCAGTCAAAGCAAAAAGGCATGGCCTCCTACAAGACAGGGCCTTCTTTGATGTCTGTTACCGCTTGCAGATAACAAACAATCTTGGCTCAAGTGCGAGCCCACAAGTCCTCAGCCGTCTTCCAGTGCCTGGCACCACATGCAGGATACCAGACAACCTTGGCTCGCATGCGAGACCACAGGTCCTTGGCCATTTGCCTGAAGAAACAGTTTCTTCAGCCGGTCAACAAGCCACGTCTTGCTAATTGTGGGAACAAGCAATGGGCTCCCATTCTGCTGACTTTGGGTCTTAGCCAATCTGACCCAGGGACGGCTCGCTTCAACTCGCTTCACTCTCCTCCGCATTTTCGTAGCTCTATGTATGACTTAATGCTAAAAAAAACTGCATTATGAGGTCAGGCAGAGCCCCCAACTTATAGATGTTTCTGTCTCCTAGTTTTCAGAAGTAAATATTTATTAAATGAAGACTTTATTAAGGATGCATATCAAAGAGAGGAGGAAGTGGCACCTCTTGGCAGATTTTATCTTCTAGGCAGGTTATCCGCTCCTCAAAGGAGATCCTGCCAGGCTGGAAGGATGTCTTACTCCTCCATAAGAGATCAAGTAAGAGTGTTGCCCCATGGGTGTCAAATAAAGGGCTGCACCATCTAAGAAAGACACGAGAAGTTATAAGACAGTTCAGAGGACATCTGTCATGATGATAAAGAGTTTAGAAAAGAAAGTGTAGAAAAAGGAGTGGGAGGGATATTGGGATCATTGCAACCTGACAAGAGACAGCAGGATCGCTTGAGCCCAGGAGTTTGAGGTTGCAGTGAGCTGTGAGGAGGCCACTGAACTCCAGCAGTGACAGAGTGGGAGAAAGGAAAAGGAAAAGGAAAAGGGGAAAAGGAAAAGGAAAAAAGGAAAAGGAAAAAAGGAAAAGGAAGAAACAAGATAAAGAAAATCAGATCACTCCCTAGGTATCCTGGGTATGTTAATGATTAAAAACAGTAACATAATATGTGAGGGGTAGGTGGACTTGAGCTTAACCTAGGGGCCTGGCATCCCTGCTGTTTAAAGATGGTTTAACTAGAAAACTGGTATATTCCTTCCTAGCTACACTTTCTTTCTCCCTCCTCCTAATGGGGCTCTTGTGAAAATTTGATGAGGTCATGGATGTATTATAAAATTATCAGTTACTTTGATAGTCACTAACATGTAGTTAGTGATTAACAGTTATCCGAAATGACTACTGCCATGTACTTATTATATATACATATACCATCATTCTGAACTTTCCCAAACTGCATTCAGCTACCTTTGCCTTTAGTAAGATCTCCTCACTGGAGTTGTTCAGGCATTAGCAGATTGATCATTTATTTATTTGTTTTGAGATGAAGTCTCGTTTTGTCACCTGGGCTAGAGTGCCGTGGTGTCAGCCTAGTTCACAGCAACCTCAAACTCGTGGGCTCAAGAAATTCTCCTGCCTCAGCCTCCTGAGTAGCTGGGACTACAGGCACACACCACCAAACCTGGATAATTTTTTTTATTTTTAGTAGAGATGGGGTCTTGCTCAGGCTAGTTTTGAACTCCTGACCTTGAGCAATCTGCCCCTCTCAGCCTCCCAGAGTGCTAAGATTACAGGTGTGAGTCATCATGCCTGGCCAGTACTGATGTATTTAAAAAGTATTTAATCTTATTGCTTATTACTTTTACAAAAGTCCGCATTTAACATCCTAGATAATATCACAATCCTGTTTTTGTTTTACGTTTTTATGTCACTACAAAAAATTGTGAATTATTGAATGAATTGCTAAAGAGTTCTTGATAGAGTTTTTAAAATTGGTTCACTTTTAAGGCAGTTTTAATTTTATGGAATATTGAGCAGACAGTACAAAGAGTTCCTACATAACCCTACCTTTACAGCTTCCCCTATTATTAATATAATGCATTAGTGCATTATTGTGCTACATTTGTTAAAGTTGATGAGCCAATATAGACACATTATTATTATTCATTAAAGTCCCTAGTTTACTTTAGGTGTTATACAGTTCTGTAGTTTTTAACAAATGCATTGTGCCATGTGTCCACCAATACAGTATCTACAGAAAAGTTCAACTGCCTTTAAAATCCCCTGGATCCAACCTATTAATCTCCCTGCCTCTCACCCCAAGACCCTGGGAACCACTAATTATAGTTTTTACAGTTTTGCCTTTTCTAGAATGTCAAATAGTTGGAGAAGTGTTTGGCACATAGCCTTCTCAAACTGGCTCTTTTTACCTAGCAATTTATATTTAAGATTGGTCCATGTCTTTGTGACTTTATAGCTCAAATATTCAATTTTATAGATGTACCATCATTATCCATTCACATTTTAAAGGACATCTTGGTCACTTCTGGGTGGGACAATCTGAACAAAACTGCAATAAACATCTTTTTGCACAGACTTTTGTGTGAGTATTCAACTCACTCAGGTAAATAGCTGGGAGTATGATTACTTGATCATACGGTAAGGCTACATTTAACTTCTAAGAAACTGCCAAACTGACTTCCAAAGTGGCTGCACCATTTTGCATTCCCACCAGCAATGTGAACTCCTACTGCTCTGCATCCTTGTCAGATTTGTTATTGTCAGTTTGGGGGTTCTTTTATACATTTTAATAGGTGTCTGGTGTTATCCACCTCACTGTTGTTTTAATTTACAATTCCCTAAGGACATATGATATTGAATATCTTTTCATATGTTTATTTGCCATCTGAATATTTTGAGGTAACTGTTCAGATTGTTTGCCCCTTTTTTAAAGGGGGTGCTTTCTTGTTGAAGTTTAGGAATTCTTTATATATTTTGGATACAGGTTCTTTACTAGATAGGTTTTAAAAATATCTTCCACCAGTCTGTGGCTTGTATTTTCATTCTCTTTTTAGTGTCTTTTGCAGAGAATAAAATTTTAATTTTAATGAAGTCTAACTTGTCAGTATCTGTTGTCTACAGGAAACACATCTAACCCACTAAGATGACTTCCAACTGAAGGCCAAGGGATGGAAAACTATCATGCAGGCAAACGCAAGTGAAAAGAAAGCAGGGGTAGCTATACTATTTGCAGATAACATAAACTTTAAAATAGCAAAAGTAAAAAAAGATAAAGATTGCCACTTTATAATGGTGAAAGGGAAGATCCAACAAGAAGATTTAACAATTCTTAATATTTATGCGCCCAATGCAGGAGCACCCAATTACATAAAGCAAACCTTGTCTGATCTAAATAGCTTGTTAAACAATACTGCCCTAGTAGCAGGGGACTTCAACACTCCACTGAACGAACTGGATAGATCCTCCAAACAGAAAATAAGCAAAGAAATAATGGGCTTAAACAGAGCTCTTGACCAAAAAGGTCGGACAGATCTCTACATAACACTCAACACTCAAATAAAGTTGAATTTACATTCTCAGCAGCCCACAGGTCCTTCTCCAAAATTAATCACATACTAGGCTGCAAATCAGATCTCAAAAAATGTCAACTTTTCATATATATGATGTTGTAAGCAAAAACTCAACACCAAACCTAAGGTCATCTAAATTTTCTATGTTGTATTCTAGAATTTTTATAGTTTTGTGTTTTATGTCAAGGTCTATGATTTCAGTAATTAATTACTTAGAGACAGGGTCCTGCTCTGTCACCCAGGCTGGAGTGCAGTGGCATGATCACAGATCACAGCAACCTCAAACTCCTGGGCTCAAGTGATCCTCACACCTCAGCCTCCCAAGTAGCTGGAACCATATGCTCACACCATTCCACCTGGCTAATTTTATTTTTGGTAGAGATGTGATTTGCCACATTGCCCAGGCTGGTCTTGTACTCTTGGCCTCAAGTGATTCTTCCACCTTAGGCTCCCAAAGTGCTGGGAATATAGGCATGAACTATGACCAGCCTAAGATGTGTTTTATGTTAATCTTTCTAAAAGGTGTAAGATGAATGTCTATATTCTTTTTTTCCCATGTCGAGGTTCAGTTGTTCCAGCATCATTTGTTGAAAAGACTGTCCCTTCTCCATTGAATTCTGCTTTCATTCTTTTTCAAAGACTAGTTGTGTGGGTCTATTTCTGGGCTCCCTACTTTGTTCCATTGATCTATCTATGAGAAAGAGAAGAGACAGTTTTTTCTCCAGTCTGAGCTTTCTGGTGGAAACTCCGGTTGAAGTTTTATCTACTTTGGCTATAGGATTGGTGTTTCCCCAGTGTAATAACTTCAATGTTGACTAAGGAATGGGTGATCACTGAAGACGTCCCTTCATTTATGTCAGTGAGTGTTTTTTTATACAGTGTGGATCTTCTAAGTGTTCATCTAAGTAAAGAATTTCTCACACTTATTTTATTGAATAACATCAAGCATGACCTATATGATAAACACTCAAGAGGCTTCCTCTTCTTGGTAAAGAGTTTCCTGTCTTATTTCATCTTTTAGAGGTTATTCCTACTCTTGAGTTGTTTGTATACACCAAAGCTAGATCATAAATGTTTGTACACAGTCATTATATACCTAATGAAGTTTATTCATATTGTCTAACGGATATGTTATAAGTGAAAGCATTTTGACTTCCGTTACTGACAAGATTTCTCCCTTGTGAGAGTTCTTTGGTGTATATAAGGGTTAGAGCTATAGCTGAAGTCTCTTTCACATCCGTTACATTTATGCTGTGTGTTCTCTGATGTCTTCTAAGATCATATAATTAAAGGCTTTCCCATTTACATGACATTCATATGGTTTTTCTCCTGTGAGATAATTATGTGTAAATAAAAATGAGAACTGTGGATGAAACACTTCTTAATTACATCTATAATTCCCTTCCCTTTCACTACTATTCTCACTAGTGTGAATTCTCTCATTCTGTCTAGGGTCAGATCTTTGACCAAAGGCTTTCCTGTATCAGTCACATTCATATTGTTTCCCTCCAATGTGAGTTTGCTTATGAAGACTGGAGGATAAAGAATAACTAAAAGCTCTTCCATATCAATTACATTTATAGGGTTTCTCTCCAGTATGAGTTCTTTGGCTTATATAAAGTTGAGTGTGCCATTGGACGTCTTTGTCACTCTCATTGCAATTGTAAAGTTTCTCTCCTGTGTGTGTTCTTAGGTGTGCTCTGCTCAGTTGAAGAAAAAAAAAAGTTAGTGTTCTGGCTAGAGTGTTTCCCACATTCATTATATTTATAGGGTCTCTCTCCTATGTGTGTTCTTTGTTGTGTATAATACTGAGTGTTCAGACAGAAATGTTTCCCACATTCAGTACATTTATAGGGTTTCTCTCCAGTGTGAGTTATTTTGTGTATATAAAGCTTAGCACTCCAGCAGAATTATTTCCCACATCCATTGCATTTATAGGATCTCTCCCACAAAAAAAAAAAAATTTCTTTGGTGTGAATAAAAACTAGTGCTATGGATGCAGTGTTTCCCACATTCGTTACCTTCAAAAAGTTTCTCTCCAGTGTGAATGCTCCTGTGTTGTCTAAGGCCAGAGCTTTGCCTAAATGTTTTCACACACACATGGCATTCATATGGTTTCTCTCCTTGTGAGTTCTCTCGTGTTTAAGAGTGACAATTAAAGACTTTCCCACACAGATGGCGTTTATATGGTTTACTTCCAGCGTACATTTGCTTATGTTGATTAAAGGATGCCCAAGCTTACAGACCTACAAGGTCTTTCTTGTGTGAGTTAACACACATTGAGTCACTGTGGATCTATGAGTAAAAACTTCCCCAAACTTACTATATTCAGTGGGACCCTTTCCTGTGTGATATCTTGGCTTATGGGGAAAAGATAAGAGGCATTTAAAGATTGTCTAAATATATTCATCCATTCATTTCTCTGTGTATGAGTTTAGACCAGTCAGTCATCGTTTCCAGTGAAAAGCACACATGATGTATTACTCTCCTACATGCAGAGATGCTCCTCTTTATAGCCTCTCAGTTGTACAGATATCTCATTTATTTTGTAGACTTCATTGTGTCTCAAAGACTACTAAGTATATAAGCTTTGTTTGGTAAATGCGAGGAATAATGACATCCTTTAAGAATTTTTCCCCAATAGTCTTCATACTTCCATAGATATACCACAGCTGTAAGGAAGTATACAGTTCGCATTACCAAGGCCCTGCCCCCTCACTGGCTAGTTCCCTCCTCATATTCATACTGAGCCCACATTGCTAGAGCTCAGCCATCCTCAGGCTTCAGGAAAGTCTTCTTTCATCCTTCCACAATTCCTCCCCTTGGTCCTGCTGGTAAATCACGTCTGATTTGCAGAGCTGATTTCCTGTCCATGGTAAACGGTATGGGAATTGTGAATTCTATGTTACTAACTACACATGACTTTCAAGTCCAGAATAGGATGCCAATGAACAAAGCAAACACTGAAAAACAGTTCAGGTAAGGACCTTGACCAGAGCAGGAAGAACACTCTGACACCAAGCACTGGTTTGCAGATGTGCCATGACCAAGTTCACAAAGTGAAGAGTCTACAGGGTTTTTGGCAAGGAAAGAGTTAAATGTTTCTACTTAATTTTTCTTTTTTTTAAAAAAATTGTTTTCAAATGTAATCTAATAAACATAGGCTCTGCCAAAACAATCTAAATTGTATGTTGCCTGTTATTTTTACTACTGAGGTCTCAAACCCCAGGTTTAGTGCTTAGAGAATAATAATTACTCAGGAAATGTTTAATCCATTTATTTAATAACTCAAAAATCATCAGCTTTATTCTGGGTGTTGGAGATTGAGTAAGCAAAACCCATGAAATTGTGATCAGGAAGACTACATACTAGTGAGAAAATTAGTTGTACGTAAGCATATAAATAAAGTGCCTTCGGGTAGTGGTAAGTGCTATGAAAGAATATGAATAAGGACTGAGAGGGGAGGGGAATATGTGAAAGCTATTCTGGATACTTGTTGAATAAATGAATCAGTGTTGACAGACTCACCAATAGCATAAGTTAAATAACCAGATTAAAAACTGGGCAAAGGCTGGAATAAACATCTCTCGAAAGATGACATACAAATGGCCAATGAGCATATGAAAAAAATGCTCCACATCACTAATCAACAGAGAAATGCAAATTAACAACACAATGAGATACCATCTCACACCTGTTAGAATGGCTACTATCAAAATGACAAAGGATAACAAGTGTTGGAGAGAATGTGGAGAAAAGGGAGCCCTTGTACCTTGTTGGTGGGAGTGTAAATTTGTACAACCATTATGGAAAAACAGTATGGAGGATCCCTCAAAAATTAAAAATAGAACTACCTTATGATTCAAATATCCTGCTTCTGGATATATACCCAAAGGAAATGGATACTTGCTGAATAAATACACCAGTGTTGACAGACTCATCCATGGAGGCCAGATGACTGATGTTCTCTGTTATCACCTCTCTGAACAGCTTTCTCTGGAATGTGTCCACAGGGACCACTTTTCCTGGGTGATGTCCACAGTCACATCCTTCAGGTCACTAATTCTTAAAACATGATGGCCATTCTAGTTCAGATAGGGACATCTCTACAACTAGTCAGGGGAGAACAGTTAACATGCTGGGGAAGAGGAGGATGTGTACAGATGGCTCAAACCCTATTTGGGGCTTTGGGATTTTGGTCAAAGGTTTCTCTATGCTGACCAGGCATGTGCTGTTCATGCACACTTGCAAAGAGATGTATGCATCATAAATGTACAATAACTTCATTATAAAGAAAAAATATCACAGGATGGGCAGCATGAAATAATCTGCACATTTTTCAATAAAATGAGAATTCTCACTTCCAGACTAGTAATTATAAGCTTTGAACTTGAGAATACATAACTACACTCTCCTTATCAATTTTAAGTAAATCACAGACTCACAAAGTAGACAATACTCATTGTCTGTGACATATCAACTGCAACTATGGGTATTTCTCCTACATGAACTTCAAATTTCTCCTCTGAAAAATGGTTTAACAACCTGTTAGAAATATTATAAGCTGTAAGAGCCTATAAACTAATTTGCAAAGTGTTTCCTTTTTACATTCAAGAAATACAAACAAGTATATTATTATTAAAATGGTAGAGAATGATGGCGCAATGTCTAGCAGACATTCTGAAGAATTAAGCAAGCTTAATACAGAACATGAGTTAGAGGTGTAGTCTCTCCCTCATCTCTACCTGTATCATATGTTCATCAGAAGGTGAAAGGATAGATGATTCAGAAGCACAAGCCAAGGGTCTGTGATGGTTCTATATAGAAGGATGGTCCTAGCTTAATCCATCCTACAATGAAGCTTCCCATTCTCACTTTTCTGGTACCTACAAGAAACAGTTATCATAGTCTTTCTTGTATCCTAATTGTATCTATCTGCTGCATGATAATAAAAGCCTCTCAATTGTATATGGTCACTCCCATCCCCCCAAATATTGCTATAGGACCCCAAATTTTATTCTATCTAATAAACTCCTTCTCTTCCACCAAAATTAGGCAAATGTTCTCCATGCACTGTGTTCAGTTTCCAAATCTGACCAAAAGTTCATTTCAAAGAGACAAACTGCATTTGAGAACAGGGTGGTAAGGAGAATTTGAGTTCTCCTTTTTTGGAAAGTACATGTTATAAAACTTTAATAAGTTTAAAATTGGTGAAAATAAATAATTTCTCATTGCTCTCCCTGGTTCAATCCTCTTAGACCCACACTTCAGTTCTGCACAGCACTCCACCCTAGCTCCTGTTGCATAGCATGGATTGAACTCAACCTGATGAAACAGCTGCACCCCCTTTTCCCCATTGGAACACAGCCTTCTGCTCTTACTCATCTTTACCACCTGTATTAATCACATTGCCAAAACCATTGCAGCCACTAACATGGCTAATGAGTGAGTTATTTCCTCACCAAGGCCATGAGTTGGATAAAAACAAACAAGAAACAAACAAACAAAAAACAACGATTCATCTCTCTTCTCTGCAAGAACTTCAAGGGTGGAGAATGGAATAAATTAGTGTAAACGTAGCAGGGAGATTATTTATCAGTCCTGGACCTGCTTATGCCTCCCAGAATCCTGGAGAAACAGAACTGACACCAATATTGGCTAGCTGCACTTAGGAGATCCAGGCCCAGAGGAGAAACCTGACCATCTGCTGGAAAAAGAAGCATCAATTCAGGAATCATAGCAAGTTCGTACTCACCTGTGGTTGCACTGTTGCCAACCCAGCTTCTCCCATCTTCTTCAGTCTTTAATAAAAGCTCACTCTGATAGTGAAGCAGACAAAGCTGAGTGAAGAGAAAGAAGCCATGATACTCCAGTCTTGTCTTCCACCATTCCTAAACACACCAGTCACGAACCTGGTAGTGAATCCCACATCCCGACCCACACTCGCATACGGAATGATCCAAGACAGACGGGAGAAGCCACCTCTTTCCCTATGGGTCTAAGTGACAAGGCTTTGGCTACTGAACTCATAAAGAAAATATCAATATCCCCATTTTACAGACAACAAAATGAAAAGTGCAGGGTTTTATCCTTTAATTAGACCTGGTGTTCAGAGGCTTATTTAATTCCTTCCCTGATGCCAAATCCTGACTCATGTCATATGGACGTATTTGTATCTACAACCAAGGACACCAGTCTAGAATTTCTGATTTAATAATTCCTGGTGGGGTTAATTAGCATTTGTTCTTCGACAACTACATTTAAGTCCTTTAGTGCCCCCACCTTCTGCCTTCAATTATTTCAGCTCCTCCACATGTGAGATCCAGGCAGCACCTGTGCCTCAGTCCTAGCTCTATCCTCCACATCTTTGGATGTGTGGCCGGGCTACTTTGGAATCTATTTCACGATAGGGTGGAAGAGTTCAAAGACTCAACTCGTGTTGGAGGGCTCAGAGACCTTCATCATGCAAATCCAGCCCTAAAGCCTCTTGCACAGGAAAGCAGCAAGACTACACACATGATCGTGCCACTGCAGTGTCCAGGGTCCCCATAGGGCAGGGAGGATCATAAGAGACAGAGTGAAGGCATTTCAGTTGACTCAGATACCTTACTAAAATGCTAGCTGGAGTTCTGCTCTGGTAATTATCATCAGCAAGAACATCCCCTCACTTCATAATATGTATATAAAACATCCTTTCATGTTCTGTGAGAATTTGCTTACTATCCTGGTTCCTCTGCGTGGAGGAGACGCACTCTACCTGTGATTAGTCAGTCACCCTCTTTAGTGTGTCTTCGTGCAGATCGATTGCAAACTTCTATGCCATTATCGGGATGTGAGGATATTGAGAACCAAGTGGAAACTGTTAAGAAAGCTCTTGATTGAACAATCCTGACAATGTATAAAGATGGATGCTTGTTAAAATATCTCTCCCCTTGCTTACAACCAATGTGAGAAAGTAACTTTGATATATGTTAGAGGAATGTAAAGCTTCAACAAGATGCAGGATGTACTTTGCAACTTAGAAGATAAACAAAAAGTAAAGAAATGGACAAAGATTAATCTATGGGAAAAAATACTAATTTTTATGGGAAAAAGGCTTATAACCAAAAATAAAATTACAGATATCCTAACTTTACCTTTGAGATGGAGACATACAAAATTAAAATAAGTGCCTTTGGATTTTGCATTTTTAGGAGAAAATTTATTTGCAATGGATGCATCTAATTTATAAAAGGCAGCAACTATCTTATCTCTTTACTAGTCTAATAATTTGTTTTAATGTAGTTCATCTTAAATGGTTTTAAGCAGTATGCAATGGTATTTTAAAAATCATCTGTGTTTAGATCTCCTAAAACTGACTTGTGATATTTTCTTAGTAGATGGTTATAAAAAATATAGTAGTGGGCCAAATTTATTAGTACTTTTTAAAGAGTACTTGTTACATTGTAATACTACAAAAGATGATTCCCTGAGCTGAAATTCATTAAAATATTTGATTGTCACTGGGTAATGAAAAAAATGTCAAACATGGCAATATTTTCGTTTAAAAACAAAATAACCTTAGAATTATATCTTAAATATATTATGGATAATTTGGCTTCCTTTAAAGCCAGGGAAGTAAAATTATGATACATTCTGATTTTGACATAAATAAAATAGTGAATCTTAAAATAATGTTTTAACACATTTCCTCTTTATTTTTTAATATTTTCACAACTACTTTCACGTTATAGGAAAAATTAACCATTAAACATTAACGAGAATGTATATATAACTGTAAGCTTTTCCTTTTCACCTGGGGCATCTTGGCCAGGAAGGCCCCATGCCTGTGGTCATTGACAGGTGCCAATACTCAGCTCTCCTTTAACAATTGCACTCCCCACATCTGTATCTGCTCCAGAATCAAAACCCAGAAACAGCCTTGAATCTGCAATGAATGCCTCAAACGCTCGAGGAATGGCCCTTTTCTAAGCTGAGTGTATAGAGGACTCTTGACATAACTGAATCCATCTTAGAAAAACACTCCATTTCAAATGGCATGATGCCAACAGGGCCCAGACGTTCACAGACTACACCCAACCAGATAAAGGCATAACCCTTCACTGTCAGTCTTCACCATCGGACTAGAGGACCATACAAAGAGCAGGACTTCACCAGCTTGGCCCAGCCATCTCCATAGAGACCAGGCTGCTTCCACTCATGATAAGCACCCAGCATTTGTCTCAGAAGGCTCTCCCCAAATCAAGGACACTGCCTTGCAAGACACTGACGACCAACTGGATTGGCTCAGAGCACTCTTCTTGTCCACATGACTCTTTTTGGACTGGTTCTTTAACCCCTTTTTCCTATCCCCTTTTGTCTTGATGTTAAATATCACTTTATTTGATGCAGGAATTTTACCAATAACATTTATATAGTAAGCATACTAGGTATGGTTTGCAGTTACTGACTCACCTGTGGATTGGTTTGAGCCCATGTGCCCACAGCTCTGACTAGGAGAGCCTGAGAATACTGAGAACCGTCTCCTTGGGAACTACACGTAGCTCGTGGCTTTTTTGGTTGAAATAGCATCAATAAAAGTCTTGACCTTATGGAAAGACATAAACATGCATGGACCTGGTTTTGTCTTACCTTGCACTGCTCACAGCACTGGGTCTCGCTCAAATATGGACAGAATAAGCGGATGAGAACAGCCCAGAGGATAAATACGCCTTCTTTGCACGCCAGGCAGGAGCCTCCATTTATCATTTGCACCTGTGACTCCACGGAACATGCGTGCGTGCCACGGGCCTGCTAGGGTGGGGTCAGGCACTCGCTTTTGGCCACCTGGGGTGTAGATGCAGGACGCTTGGTGGTTTCTGGTCCCGGGAAACAGTCTTTAGGCCCCAACCCTTCCCTTTCTGTGCCCTTCCTCCAGCCCTTCCTCTCTCCCGTCATTTCCCTCTCAGGTGTGGCCAGTATCCAACCTGGCCACCCTCTTCCTCATCTGCCCACAACCCAGGCACCACTCCACCACTGTGCTCAGGCCCAGAGCAGAGCAGGCATGATGCTCCCACTCTGTTCCTAAGATGGCTTTGGTTTTCCTGAGCTAGAGAACATTCGAGAACTGTATCAGCGGCTGACAGTGGAAAAATTAGAAGTATCTTTGGAAATTAGGAAATAAAGTGAAAGACTTCCTAGGTCTACACTTCTAGCTTTCCTAGGTTTAGACTTCTACCAAAACTCAGCATTATTACTACCATATCTTCTCACCATATCATTATTGCATCCTTGTCCCAGCTCTGCCTGGGACCTGAGCAGCACAGCACATGAGTGGGGCTGCCCCTGACTTGGAAGCCCAGGGGTGAAGCACAATCTGCACAAACCCTGGTGTGTTTGGTATCACTGCAGTTTCTCACTGCCACCTGAGGGAGGTTTGCGTTTACAAGGAAACCCTCATTCCGGATCCATAAGGTCCTCCTTGTAATATTCTAGACAGGGATGGAGCTTAGAATGCTTGGCTTAGAATGCATCAGGACTGGTATCTGACCAAACAATTGGGCACCATAGCCTAGCCAAATTGACACATAAAATTAACCATCACAGTCAGCAAAGGTGAATTTTCAGTGGCAGCTTGATGTTTTAAAATTTTTATGATTTTTTTTTAGTTTTATTTATATAAAATTTCTGATATCATAGGAGTCATTGGCTAGAACAAAGGTAAATTTATTTAAGTAAAATGATTGATTTTTTTTAAAAAAAATAAATATTTGGCATAAGTAGTATGTGGTGGTGTAATGAAACTTGTACTGAAATGATTGAGATTAGAGAAACAATGGTAAGGAAAAGAGGATTGCTATGCCCCTGTAACAAGAAAATGTCATGATAGAAATGGGGTTTAGGAAGATTAGTTGTTCTGACCTGAGTAAAGGTCATAAAGGAGAAAGAAATTCATCAACAAATAATAAATGTAAAAATGTTCTGTGTCAGTATAGCGATAAAATAATGCATTTTATAAAGATACTCTTTACCTTTTTTCTTTTGACCTGAACAAAGGTTGTGGACAGAAAAAGATTCATCAACAAGTAATAAATGTAAAAATGTTCTGTCTTGGTATAGTGATAAAATAATGCATTTTATAAATATAATGTTTGCCATATTTTTTGAATGTAATTTTCCCAATCAGCTGTTCCATTTTTTTTAAAAAAAGAAACGTTGCTTATGCTATTTTAAAAAAAAAAGTTTTTAATTTTGTGTAATCTGAGTAGTTTTTTGCTTTATGATTTCTTTAGATGATTTTAAGCTTAGGAAATCATCCTTGGTTTTTAGTTCACAGATCTAATATCTTGTTCAAGTTTCCATTTGCAAAGAATGTTTTAAACAATATTTAAATTTTTAATGGATCTGGGATTCATTTTGTTATACACTTTGAGAGATGTGTCTAAATTAATTTTCTTTCTCTTAAATTCCTACCCATTTATTCCTGCACAAGTTAATGACTAATTCTTCCTTTCTGGCGATGCCACTTTTATCTTATAGCAAATTTTCATATGGAACAAAATCAATTTCTGAATGATCCTGTTTCCTGTATCTGTATTTTTTTTTTCATCTTTCAGTAGTGCCTTATTTTAGTTATCATAGCTTTATAATATATTTAAATATCTGGTTTGGCCAGTCCTATCTCATTATTCATATTTTTTTTTCATTTGGAATTTTCTTTTATAGTCTTATCTAATTTTTCTTTCTGACACCATCAGAATCTAGTCATAGTCTCAAAAATTTTCATGGAAACTTAATTGGATTTTATATAAATCACTAGGGGAGTTGTATTAGTCAGAGTTTTCCAGAAAAAAATAGAACCAATAGGAAATGTTATACATATATCTCCTGCCTGATGGGAAATTGGGAAATTTGTGTGTGCATGTGTGTATAAATATATATATGACTCATACTATATATATATGTGTGTGTGTGTGTGTGTGTGTGTGTGTGTGTGTGTATGTGTATATACATATATATACATGAGAGAGAGGTCTAATATATATATATATATATATATATATATATATATATATGAGAGAGAGGTCTAATAAGGCATTAGCTGACACAATTAGAGAGGCTGAGAAGTCCCAGAATCTGCCTCTGGAAAGTTGGGGACCCAAGATAGCTGGTGGTGTGGTTTGAAGGCCTGAGAGCTAGTGAGCTGAGGGCAGGAGAAAATTGATCTCAGCTCCAGTAGTCAGGCAGAGTGAATTCAGCCTTCCTTTGCCTTTGTGGTATCCATCCATCCAAGCTCTCAATGGATGGGAGGACGCCCACCCACACTGGGGAAAGCCATCTGCTCTACTCTGTCTCCTGATTCAAATGCTAATCTTTTCTGGAAACACCCTCATAGACACATCTAGAAATTATGTTTATCCAGGTGTCTGGGCATCCTGTGACCCAGTCAAGTGGACAGATAAACTAACCTTCAATAGGGTTGAAATGAAGTTACCTGTACACACATGTTCAACTTTTGATGTTTTTGACTATGCAGCATAAATAAGAGCAGAGCCAATGAATTAGTCTAAAATAACAAAAAAGGACATTTTATCTCAGCTGCCTTTTTCACTTGAGCAATTTAGATATATAAATAGTCAAATTGAAATTAATTTCTTTTTATTTTTGAACCTAAATGTCTGGTGGAGGTTTAACCCAACAATCAAGGATCCAATGCCTGGCTTTAGGGAACAGAATTAAAAAAAAAAAAAAAAAGAATGATAAACATTGCGAATGTATTTAGAAATTCTTGAAGGGTAATTTGCATGTCAACTTTTATTTTAACTTTTGTTTTAATTCCTTAGTATTCCAGTTGGAAACCCATGTTCCCTCTCTTTAAAGATTTCTTCCACCAAGGATGTTTGTGAATCTTTTTTTTTACATTTCTTTCACCTCTACTTCTGTTATTAATAGTATCTGTATGCCCAGTTCTCCTGGCCTTGGCTAATTCTTGGTACTCTTGAATCTCTTCTGATAGCAGAAAACAGTGATCAGACGGGTTGTATGATTCACAGGAAATTTAATCTGATCTCATCTTAGCCATGTGTAAGAAGCAACCTGATGTGAACTGAAATTGTAATGCCAGGAATTATCTGATCCCTGCAGACCTCTCATCCTTCCCTGTCCCATGAATGATTGCTAAAGAAATTAAAGCATGCAAAATACGATAAACATAGATTTGTTGACTCAGCCATTGAACTGGACATCTTGCCTTTTTGCAGGTAAAACTAAAGAGGGGAATCGCAGATTCTAGATATTATTTAGAAGGAGAAAGCATGTAAGTATATTCATGTAAGGTGCTCTTTGATGTAGCAATGTCTTATTTTCCTTCTCACTGAGCTTTGAATCCAGATATAAACATAAAACAAAACAAAACAAGCAACCAAAACAAAGTAACCTCTGTTCACAAAAATTTTAGTTGCAAAGACTGATGACCTGAAAAATAGAGTTGACATAATGTGATTGGTCAGTTCACTATTCTGAACAAAAAGGAATCCTCAATCTGTGGCTGCCTAAGAAATTCCAGTTATGATGCAGAAAAGCTGAGAAATGGTAGGATAAAGTAAAGCAACAAAGAGGAGGGAAGAACTGGGCATAAGAAAAGTGTAGGGAGCAGAAGAAACAGCAAACTCAGTGGCCCCAATGTTGAAGATAATGGTAACCACATTAATGTAACAACTGGTACATTGCCAGCTTCTAATGATTCACGTCTCCCAGCATTTGCCTTTACATGAGTCCTCTCCCTTTGAACCTGAGTTGGGACTGTGAGTTTTTCTAACCAACAGGAAGTGGCAGAAGTGATGCTGTGTCAATTTTTAAGGCTAAACCTTAAGAAGTTCTGCCTTTTTGCTGTGGGGATCCCAGAGCTTTCACAAAAGAATTTTGTTACCTTGTTGGAGAAGCTACGTGGAGAGGCCGTAGAAGAAGTGACCTAAGAGGGAAAGGCCCTGAGACTAAAGAGGTAGAGGGAAAAGCCCAGCCATCCCATCATCCCAACCAAGCCCAGGATTATTCTAGCCTACCCAGCTGGATGAATCCACAGGAGTGACGATTGGCAAGATCAATGGAAGAATCACCCAGCTAAGCCCAGCCCGGACTGTAAAATTGTGAGCAAATAAAATGGGCATTGTTTCAAGCCACTAAGTTTCGGGATGGTTTTGTCATACAGCAAAAGACAACTGTCAATATGGCAATGAAGGAAGTAAGTCAGGGGTCAAGATCCAATGACTCCACACTCTGGGACAGTTTGGTGTAGAGTGAAGATGAAGGCGTGTGACCACAGCAGGCTTGGTTCAAATCCTCCCTTTGTCATTTTTTTAGCTCTGTGGCCTTGGGTGAGTTACTTAATCTCTCTGAGCCTCAGTCTTCTTCTCCACAAATAGAGAAAAATATTTCTTCCTTCACAGAACAGTTAGAAAATGAAAAGAGTGAAAGTTTTTGGCACATACGAATAACCCACCAAATACTAGTTCTGTTCCATCTGTTCTCTATGGTTCCCTCGCCCCCTTAGGGAATAAAAAGTTATCTTAATGACTTGAACTTGTAAGAGGAGTCCTGCAACCTGCTAAAGGCAGTTCCACCATAGGTCAAATTGACACTGTGTGCATGCATTTGTTAAACGGTTACTATATTTATATAAAGAAGAGATAATCAACCAAAATAAAAGTGAAAGTTGTGTTTTTTAAATGATGACAGGTTTAGGGCCACTGCCGGAGCCTATATCCCAGATCGTCTACACCTACTCCTTTGGAACACCATAATTGTTTATTAGGAAAACTGGGCCATCAAGGAATGTTGAAGTTACATGCAGCTTATTTTATTGTAAAAGGCATGAAGGCATATATTATATTTCAGCTAGATTTTCACAAAAATGTATCTCGATTGTTTGTGAAGTTCACCTAGGCAAAAATTACGTATTCCAAGGCAGCATAAAATAAAATCTGGTGCTTGTTGAGCCCTTGTATTAGTACTGGAAGGTGATTTAGGGTCTTGCAAAGGAAGAGCTCCCATATTGTGTATCTAAATTATGTTAAAACTCGGCAGACAGCCATTTCCCAAGCTCCCCGAGAGAAAATACACAAACACACACACACCCCAAACAACTAAGAAGAAAAGAAATAAACCTGCTTTGGTCTCAGTTTCCAATTTGTAAGATCAGAAAGCCACACTAGATTTCTCAGTCAGGATAAAAGTTTCTCCCAGGTCACTTCCGAGACTGTAGCAGACGCCTGACCTCCTGTTGCCTGCATGAGCTCTTCAGGAACAGTGAGATTAAAGGTTGCTGTCCTGCAGAACTTTAATTGCACAGCTTTAAGTAGGGAAAGAATCCAAATACTCCTGTAGAGTCTCTTTTGTAATTTTATTTGTAATTGTGTTCTTATTGTTTCCATTTTCTTTTAAAAAGAGAAATAAATGAAAGCCTCAAGTTGCCAAATGACTACACACATTTCCTCCTCATACACCTGCCCTAGCAAGTTAACCTAAAACAATTTTCTAAAATGTATTTTTAATGAGAAGCTTCGATCCGCGAAAGTTGTCTTGAGCGTTATATTTTTCCTTCAGACCTCCTATAGGACCCTGGAGTTTCCATACCTCAGTGACAAGAGCATAGCAAAGGAATTCAGCTCAATTTAGTAATTACCTGGTGTTAGTCTAAGAGTTGTTTTGCTCTTAATGGCTTAGAGTCATTTGAATGCTTTGATTCTGGTAATAGAAGCTCCAATGGGTAGAGTGTCAAATTCCCATGTAATGTTTAGCTTATTTGTTTGTTTATTTATTTATTTATTTATTTTTTGAGACAGAGTCTCACTTTGTTGTGCAGGCTAGAGTGAGTGCTGTGGCATCAGCCTAGCTCACAGCAACCTCAAACTCCTAGGCTCAAGTGATCTTCCTGCCTCAGCCTCCCGAGTAGCTGGGACTACAGGCATGCGCCATCATGCCTGGCTAATTTTTTCTATATATATTAGCTGGCCAATTAATTTCTTTCTATTTATAGTAGAGACGGGGTCTCGCTCTTGCTCAGGCTGGTTTCGAACTCCTGACCTCCAGCTATCCTCCCACCTCCGCCTCCCAGAGTGCTAGGATTACAGGCATGAGCCACCACCCCCGGCCATGTTTAGCTTATTATAATGACCATATCCAAAGCTTTTGCAAAGTAGATTTCTACTGGAGACTCCAAATAAGGGCAGGTCAATGTGGATGAAGGCATGAGAGAAAAGGAGAGCCAAAGTCAGTCTGGGAGAGTCCTTCCCTCTCTAACTCAGGCCCCGTGATGATGGTGGACATTTGTTTTCATCCCTTCTCATGGCAAAAGGGAAAATTCTCTCCAACATTCTCCCCATGTGTTTCCAGGATGCTGACTCACCCACTACTATAGTAGCACTCTCCGGAGAAACAGAACCAATAAGATATGTATGTAAAATATATACATATGTGTTTGTGTACATGTGTATATGTATAAATAAAAGAGATTTATTAGGAAGAATTGGCTCCTATACTTACAGAGGATAAGGAGTCCCCTGACCTGCTATCTGCAAGCAGGACACCCAGGAAAGCTGGTAGTATAATTCGGTCCAAATCTGAAGGCCTGAGAACCAGGACAGTCCCTGGTGTCAGTCTCAGTCTGAGGACAGGAGAACATTGGTGTCCCAGCTGAAGCAGGAAGGTAAAAAAAAAAGGGGGGGGGTGAATTCTTCCTTCCTTCCCTCAACTTTTGTTCTACCAGGTCCTCAAGAGATTGACTGATGCCCACCCACATTGGGGAGGGTCATCTGCTTTACTGAGTCCTCCACTGATTCAAATCCTAATCCCATTGGGAAACACTTTTACAGGCACACCCGGAAATAACGTTGATCCAAATATCTGGGTGCACCCCGTGATCCAGTCACGTTAACACCTAGAATTAACCGCCACACCAGCCTATGCAGTGGAGCATGGACATCAGACCAGAGTCTTTCAAACTATCTATGGTGAAGGAGTCCCACCCTCATTCAGGTTGTGCTGTACTTGTGTACAATACAATAAAAATGATTCAGGGAAAAACTGACACACAAAACAAAGACATGCAAAATATGAGCCTTGGTTTTCATGACTAGATTCAATTACTCTCTTAAATTACAATAAATATTTATCTGTTTTTTGTGGGGGGTTTTTTTGGCTTATAAACAACAGAAATTTATTTCTCACCTTTCAGAAGGCTGAGAAGTCTAAGATCAAGATGCTGGTAGATTTGGTGACTGGTGAGGGCCTGTTTCCCAGTTCATAGATGGTACCGACTCACTGTAACCTTGCATGGTAGAAAAGGTGAGGCAGCTCCTTGGGACCTCTTTTATAAAGGCCCTTGATCTCATTCTAAGGGCTTGGTTATCATGATCTAATCACCCCAAGGGCCCCACCTCCTAAAACCTTACACTAGTGATTAGGGGTGTTTTCTTTTTATTTCAGCATCTTGCAGGGGTACAAATGTTTAGGTTACATATATTGCCTTTGCCCCACCCGAGTCAGAGATTCAAGCATGTCTATTCTCCAGACAGTGCACATCACACCCATTAGGTGTGTATATACCTATCCCCTCCTCCCCCTCCCAACTTCCCAACACCTGATGAATGTTACTACTATATGGGCACATAAGTATTAATCAGTTAATACCAATTTGATAGTGAGTACACGTGGTGCTTGTTTTTCCATTCTTATGATACTTAGTAGAATGGGCTCCAGCTCTATCCAGGATAATACAAGAGGTGCTAGATCACCATTATTATTTTGTGGCTGAGTGGAATTCCATGGTATAAATATACTACATTTTATTAATCCACTCATGTATTGATAGTCACTTGGGTTATTTCCACATCTTTGCAATTGTGAATTGTGCTGCTATAAACATTCTAGTGCAGATGTCTTATTATAGAATATCTTTTTTTTTTCCTTTGGATAGATGCCCAGTAATGGGATTGCTGGATCAAACGATAGTTCTACTTATAGCTCTTTAAGGTATCTCCATATTACTTTCCACAGAGGTTGTACTAGTTTGCAGTCCCACCAGCAGTATATGAGTTTCCTATCTCTCTGTGTCCCTTCCAACATTTATTGTTTGGGGACTTTTTGACAAAAGCCATTTTCACTGGAGTTAAGTGATATCTCATTGTCGTGTTGATTTGCATTTCCCTGATGATTAGAAATGTTGAGCATTTTTTCATATGTTTGTTTGTCATTATTCTGTCTTCTTTTGAAAAGTTTCTGTTCATGTCTTTTGCCCACTTTTTAATGGGGTCGTTTGATTTTTCTTGTTGATTTTCCTGAGTTCTATATAGATTTTAGTCATCAGCCCTTTATAAGATGGGCAGCATGCAAATATCTTATCCCATTCTGTAGCTTGTCTATTTGCTCTTGTGATAGTTTCTTTGGCTTTGCAGAAGATTTTTAATTTGATCAGGTCCCATTTATTTATTTTTGTCATTGCTGTGATTGCTTTTTGGGTCTTCTTCATAAATTCTTTGCCTAGGCCAATATCTATAAGAGTTTTACTACATTTTCTTCTAGAATTCTTATAGTTTCATGCCTTAGGTTTAAGTCTGTTATCCGCCGTGAGTTGATTTTTGGGAGAGGTGAGAGGTGCAAATCCTGTTTCAGTCTTCTACATGTGCCTATCCAGTTTTCCCAGCACTATTTATTGAATAAGGATTCTTTTCCCCAGTGTATGTTTTATTCTGCTTTGTCAAAGATTAGATGTCTATGTAAGGATGGTTTTATATCTGGGTTCTCAGTTCTGTTCCATTATTCTATGTCTCTGTTCTTGTGCCAATACTATAATGTTTTAGTTACTATAGTCTTATAGTGCAACTTGAAGTTTGGTAAATTGATATCTCCCATTTTTTTTTTCTTAAGATTGCTTTTGCTATATGGGGTATTCTCTGATTCCATATCAAGTGTAAAATTATTTTTTTGAGACTTGTGAAAAATGATATTGCTATTTTAATAGGGATTGCATTGGATCTGTAGATCACTTTGGATAGTATAGACATTTTAACAATGTTGATTCTGCCGACCCATGAACATGGTGGTATGGTTTGCCACCTGTTGATGTCCTGTGCTTAACATTACCAATTTCTATACTTGCCTTGTCACAGACAGTAACAAAGATGTGTGGACAGGCACTGGTTCACAGATCACACTTTGAGTAGCCTGGCTTAGATAGGTCAATGATATTCTCTGGTTATCAGCGATTATTTCAGGGGTGTTCTTATGACCTAAGCTGGTCAAATACACCTGAATGTTGGGACTTTTCATGGCAATGCTGGAACAGTTATTTTTATCTTTATTCTGGCTAGATGCCACTTTGGACCACCAGACACATGGCCTGAGAATGAGTGACTGCTGAGGAAGCAGGGCCATGGGCTGGCAAATGAGAAGCTGGATGTACTCCTGTATCGTGGGGAAATATAAGCCCATATGTTAAAAATTGTGCTTAAATTAGAATTTGGTTTTCTGTCATCTGTAGGAGAAAGAGACCTATGTGATACAGTAATTAACTTGTATGTTTCCCCATGAACAAATGCCCACCAGCTTCTCTTTGCTAGTCATCTTTCCAAAACCCAGATCTGAGTATGTTATTCTGGTTAAGAAGACCTTGGCTTCCCACTGCCCTCAGCATGAAGGTCAGGCTTCTTAAACTGTCATTCGGAGTCCTTCACAATCGGGCCCCCTTCTGCTATTTCAGCCTAATTTTTTGCTATTCTCATCCTCAGAAACATATCCTATGCTTTAGTGTGACCAGGCATGTACTTTTATAGATGTTGTAGGTTTGTTCATGTTCTCTCTACCTGAATTGCACTTCCCCTTCCCATATTTCTTTCTTTCTTACTAAAAATAGAGCCCTGAGAACCTAAGATACTCATTACTTTTAAATGCTAAGCCTTATTCATAGACATTATTCCTACTAATTCACGGACTAATTTTGAGAGTGTTAGCAGAAGGGAAGATTGATGTACCCAGACACGTGATAAAAATGCATTTAGAACCCAAAGCTCTCATTTCATAGCAATTCTAATATGGTTATGTTATGAAAATATCAGCATTAAGGTTAGACAAAATATAATTTTAAGTTATTGAAAAAATGAAAAAGCAAGAAATAAAAACATATGTCCATACAAAACATGTACAAGAATGTTCATAGTAGCATTACTCACAATAGCCAAAAGGTGGGAATAAGTCAAATGTTCAACAACTAATCAATGGATAAACAAAATGTGGTATATCCATCCAATGGAATATTGTTTGGCCATAAAAAGTAATGAAGTTTGATACATTTTACAACACAGATGAAACTTGAAAACATGCTAAGTGAAAGAAGTCAGACACAAATAGGCAACATATTTATGGTTCCATTTTTATCAAATTTCCAGAATTGACAAATATGTAGAGACAGAAATTATATTGTTGGTAACACAGGGCTGAGAGTAATGCAAATATTGAAGGGTAAAGGATGAGTGGACTAGAGTTTTTTATAATTATGAAAATATTCTAAAAATGATTGTGGTGTTTGATGCACAACACTGTGAATATGCTAAAAAGTTAAATTTTATACTTTTAATAGATTCATTGTTTAGTAAGTGAATTTTGTCTCAAAAAAGAGTTGTTTTTTTTTTTAATTATAGCAGGTTTATTCCTAATTGCCATAACTAGACATAACCAAGATTCCCTTCAGTAGGTAAGTAAATTGTGTTGTGTCCAGACAATGGGATATTATTCATTGCTAAAAAAGAAATGAGCTATCACATGATGAAAAAGCACAGAGAAAACTTAAATGTATATTACTAAGTGAAAGAAGCCAATCTCAAAAAGCCACATACTGTATGATTCCAACCGGATAACATTCTGGAAAAGGGAAGAATATGGAGGCAGCAAATATACCCGTGATTGTCAGGGGTTCAGTGGGAGGGGAGGCAGAGCACAGAGGATTTTTAGGGCAGTGAATCTATTCTGTGTGATACTGCATTGGTGAATACACATGATACATCTGTCAAGTCCCGTAGCATGCACAACACCAAAAATGAACCTTGATGTAAACTAAGGATTTGGGGTGACAATGTGTCAATGTGGGTTCATCATTCAAACAAATGCTCCACTCTCAAATTTGGGAATTTGAGAGTAGGGAAGGCCGTGTTTGCACGGGGGAAGTAGGTATGTAGGAAATCCCTGTACTTTCCACTTACTTCTGCTGTGAGCCTAAATTTTTTCTAAACAAATAAAGTCTATTAAAAAAGAAGAAAAAGAGGAGGGGAAGGAGGAAGAGGCTGTTACCATCTCACACGGTCCAACTTCAGAGAGTTCCCTGACCCCTCTTTCCCCTCCCTCCTGGCAGAAGAATTAATTGCTTCTTTTTCTATCTGCCCATTGTGTAGTATTCTAACTTCTTAGGTAGTTTTTTTTTGGTTCATATTTTATTATAGTGTTTGCAAGTCACACTTGGTGAGTGTGACCTGCCTGAAAACAGAAGCAATGCCTTATTTTGCTGGTATTTCCACAGTGGGAGGAATACTACACAGTAGAGTTCAACGAATGTTAATTGTGTGAATGTATGAAGGACTTTCTACAGCTACTGTTTGAATGCAGTTTTAAAGGATTTTGCTGCAGAATCCGTTTTTCTTCAGGTTTTAAGGGGTACCCTGAAAACAGCTGTCTCCAAGTGGCTTCTCCCAGGAACAGTGGTCAGGATGCCAGTGAGTGAGCATTGAGGAAACTTCCTATGAAATTGATTTATGAGAATTTATGAGAATCTTAAACTCATAACTAATCTATCTAGAGTGTCTTCAAATAGTAGCACACGACTCCAGTAGAGCTTTTGGAAAGCATTCCTCCTTAGAGACAATATAACCAAGTGCACTATAAAATCTGGAACCGGACTTCTATGGAGTGACGTGTCACTTGGGAGATGCCATAGAACGGTGACAAGAAGACCTCACTGTCCCAGAAGCCTCGGCTGCCACTTCCCAATGTCTGCCTGAAATGCTCTGGTGAGAGCTTCTTACAAGGATTTGTGGCTAAATGTATGTAAAATGTGTGAAATGTATTCCTGGGAGGAATGGCATTTTAAACTTTTATTATTCATTATACTTTACTGGGAGTCATATGTAATATAGTTCTTGAAAGCATACAAAGGGGAATAGAGAAAACTATAAAGCTACTGGTGCTAAGAGTGGAAAGGAAAAGTTATCTAAGAAGTGATAGAGTACCTAAAATAGCTTCATCTTTACTTTCCAAATTTGCCAGTGTGTGGTGGACAAAGTGAATATTCTTAGCGACACAATTGCTTTGATTTTAGAATGAGGCATGCTTTTTTTTTTTTTTAAGAAATCACTTATTAATATTGTTTAAACTAGAAGCATTGAAAATTTAGGAGATTTATTAGTCAGGACTCTGCTACTCACTGTGTGATCTAGAGAAGTCGCTGACCCTCTCTCAACTTTGGCTTTGGTCATTGATAAAATGGGCACAATAATACCTGCTCTGATTAACTCACAGGGTGGTTGCAAAAATCCACTGAGATTGCTAGAAGTGAAATTCTTTAAAAATTAGACAAACAAATTTATTGTTTACAGTTGATGCTACTGTAGAAAGGATGACTGCTATGAAGCATGGCCACTCAATACCAATGGAGTTTATTGTTGGTGGTAAAAAATAAAACTAATTAATATTAGACCTTTTGTCTCTTGTTCCTTTAATATTTGAAGGAGCTTTTACCAGATTCAGAAAAGGAATCTTATCAGCATCTGGGGAAAAGCTTTTATACTGAAACTTCTTATAGGTTTTAACTCCAGGCACATCTATGCATGCAAAGATATCTAGCCAAGGAATGTGATTTTAAAAGAGAAAAGGTGTACTTTGGACATCTTCTCAAAGAACCATTAATTAATATCACAAAATTGGGGAGGGCAGATACTCAGGGATGCTTTGCTAAGGAGCATGATGTGTCTGAGTAGTTTCCAGAAGTAAATATTTATTAAATGAAAACTTGACTGAGGATGCATATCAAAGAGAGGAGAAAGTGGCACCTCTTGGCAGATTTTATCCTCTAGGCAGGTTACCTCCTGCATAATTAAAAGGAAATCTTGCCAGGCTTGAAGGCTGCCTTGCCCCTTAAAAAAAAATTAAAAATAAAAACATCAAGATGGTGGACAGAAGCAGCCCACGGGCATGCTGCTCTCAAGGAAAGGATCATAAATTTCAGGCAGTTGCTTACCTACAGATCGTTATTCTCAGAAGGAGCACTATGAAACCCGAAAGAAGCAACATGGGGCACTCAGAGTGAAGGAGAAGGTGATGGGGCAATTTATTCAACAAGATCTAAGGGATCTATGGCTGAGCATCTACATGTAGGGAAGGTTAGGAGAATAGAGCACTGGGGCTCTGTGCTCACCCTGCAGGCACTGTGGCCAAATTGTTAAGAGAGCTCCCTCCATCACTACAGACCTCTGTCTGGACTGCCTGGGGAGCTGCCTAGCATGTTTGCAGAGTCATTACACTGGAGAGCAGGCATGGTAGGGATCTGGTGGCTGCTGATCCCAGGTTTCTACAGTTGACACCATCCTGAGCTCTAAGGTGCATGGTGTCAGGTCTGCAAGGGACTCATCTTTACCAGTAGCCTTCACATCACCCCCAAAAGGCAGGAGAGGGAGCAGACTGGGCAGAAGCGCCCCTGGGCCATACCTGTGACTAGGAGCCAAGCACCCCTCCTCTCCAGCCAAGCAAGATCTGAGTAGAGGAGTTTCCTTGGACACTACAGGCTCCACCTGAAGCTTTGAGTGATCAGATCAGTGGGACCTGGAGGGGTGGGGAGGACTCCATAGTCCTTGGGCCACCGGAACCAACCCACACCCACACAACTTGGCATCCATGGTCCGTGAGCCAGCGTAAGAGTAGCCACCTGTGTGCACCTGCCTCCATGCCCAAGTGTGGAACTGTCTTCCACCAGGGCAGCCCTGCCTCTGTACCCCAGGTTGAAACAGGCCACTGCCTATGTGGTACTGCTTCTGTGAGCCCCAGTCCCAGCTCTGAAGCTCCTGCAGCAGAGCCTGAGTCTATGCCCCTGTGGCTCCAGAACTCCCAAGATTCCAGCACTGCACTTGGACCCCAAAACCCCACCTCTGAGTCTCCACCACTGTTGCTGGAAGAACTGCCCCAAGGTCTGATGCCCCACTGGTGACATCCCCCAGCCTTGAGACGCCATTACACCTGGACTCTGGTTTGAGCAAATGCCCACAGCATAGGCTCCCATGACCACTGCCTAGATAGCCTCACCTAGCTGCCACTGTCACCTCTGTGTAGAAATCCCAGGCAAAGCAATCCCCACAATATCAGCCTCCATGGAAAGAGTCTCACCTAGCTCCCAACTTGAACTTCCTACAGTGACCTGGGTAACAACCCAACACCCAGCACAAAGATCATGCAGCAGGGGCCTGAACTTCGGCAATCACAGGTGAACAGGACAAAACAGAACAGGTGCACTACAGGATTTTAGGACACATGACCCACCCTGCCATGTCCACATTACAGAGTGGGTAAAAAGCACCATCTAGGGAACTCCCCTTCTTCTAATTAAGCAGGAGAATTCCCAGAAAAGGAGATCAGGTGCCCTGCAAACCTATTATACCTGAGCTGAGAAAAGATGAATCAGATGAGAAGAAACCAGTAAAAAAAAAAAAAAAAAATCCTGGCAAAAGGAAAACAGTTTGGCACCCCCAAGGGATTACAATGGAGCTATCGAAGTGGACTCCAACCACAAAGTAATTGCCAAAATGACAGAAATGGAATTCATAATATGGATGACATATAAGATAAATAGAATTGAAGAGAAAATTTAAAACCAACAAAAAGAAGTCAAAAACATTTTAGGAAATCAAAGAAAAAAATCACTAAAGACCTAGACAATATAAGAAAAGCTATAATACAACTTAAAGAAATGAAAGAGTCATTTAGGGAATTTCAACACACAGCAGAAAGCTTCAACTATAGACTAAACCAAGGAGAAGAAAGAATCCTCAGAGCTTGAGGAGAAGGCTCTCAAACTAACCCAATCATTCAAAGAGGCAGAGAAGAGAATAAAACAGAATGAGCAATCACTGAGATAGATATGGGTTTATGCAAAGCAAACTAACATACGAATTATAGATATCCCTGATGGAGAAAAAGAAATAACTAAAAGCATGAAAAATCTATTTGAGGAAATTATTGAGGAAATCTTCCCTGGCATTGCCAGAAATTCAGATATCCAAATACAAGGTGGTTGTCAAACACTGGGAGGATTGACAGCAAGTAGGACATCAACAAGACACATAGTAATTGAAATGGACAACGTCAAAATGAAGGAGAAAACTCTACAAACAGCAAGATGAAAGCAAAACTAACCTACAAAGGAAAACCCATCAGACTGACTGCAGATTTCTCAGCAGAAACAGTACAAGTCAGAAAGCGCTGGGGCCCCATCTTCAATCTTCTTAAACAGAACAGCCACTGGTTGGACTGACAATGTGATAAAATGGTTTTTTAATAAAAATTTCTGTTGGAATGCAATGGGAAGATGATATTGTTTTCTAGCTCTAGACTGGAACTCAGGAGACCTGGCTTCTAGATCCCACATTCAAACTCACTCATTCTGAGATCTTCAGTAGAAAGAAACTGGGTTTTGGCTGCATTGGCTTAAGCTGGATTTGGGAAAGGATGATATATAAACAATATTGAGTCTCTTCCACCCACCAACACGATACATTTATTAATTGATTTCGCCTATTTAGGGAGCAATGAGAGAGAGCATCATTCATGACCAGGATTGGGTGGCCATGTCAAAACTTTTCAGCATGTCTATCTCACCAAGAATTCCGTAGTCTTTCCCCAAGTGCTCATTAATCCAGACATGTGCAATTGGCAGCAGGACAATTCTCTATTGTAACAAAGTTCAACTTTCTCTGCCACACTAAAGAGGAGAGTGACTAAAATTAAATCTCATCTTCCTTCTTCTACTTCTAAAAAGGCTCATAGGGTCATAGGGGGACTCTTTCAAATATAAAAGTTAGATGTGAGCAAGTATATTCTTTTAAACAGCAGTATCAACATTAACTTGATATCAAAAGGATTCTACTCATGCTTTTGAAATTAACAATTCTCAAAATTCATTAAACTCCGAAATAAACATTTAACATATGGTGATATTTTAAAAGTATAGCAAGCATAGTGGCTGAGAAGGTAGGGTGTGGAGCCCTATTATCTGTCTAGATCCACATTTCATATCCCCATCACTTATTGTGTGACATTGGGCACAACTTTGTGGCCTATGTGTTAAATCCGTGAATATATGTGAATTGTTTTGAATAGTGCTTGACAAATAATGCTCAAAAATGCTGGTTCTTATACTAGGTATGTTACAGAGTCATGCCAACTGAATATGAGTTTTTATAGCCGTGCCAATCAGAACCATATGGATAGTTTTGATTTGACTACTTTGGGAGAGAACAGGTATAGAGCAAATCATCCCAGTTTAAATGATCCAATAATGGTGTCTATTTAGTTAAAAATAAAGAAGAGAACTCTTAAGATTTTTTTAAGGCAAAAGAAGCTAGATTTTAAGAATCCCATCATTTACAGAGTACTTAGTTTAAAAAAAAAAATCACTGTATGAATTGTGGTTATCATGTGACTAATGAAATAGAAAGAGAGAGTACATTCTAGTCCACCAGTATAGAACAGGTGGACTAAAAAAGGCCTTACACCTTCAGTCACCAACTCACAGCTGTTTTATATATTTATTTTTTGCTTTTTTGTCAAGAAGCATTACTGTCTGATGATCTATGCATTGAACACTTGCTGATGATCTCAGAGAAACTTGTTTGCTGGCTTACTTCCGGTTTCAATTGATTCATGTTTCCATTCCATCATTGCTGAGCTCCATTCTCTGTGATGAACTGTGGGCAATATTTGTACAAAGGCCAAGGCATGGATGGGCTGCAGAGATAGCCTTTTTAGTCTGGACTTTGCTCCATTCCTCCTGGGCAAGAAGCACAATCACGTGTAAAGAAACAAAGAAAACATCTGGCTGCCACAGCTGCCTTTGATGTTTATTTTGTAGTTGGCAGATTTCGAATACAGAGATTAAAATGCTTGCTAGTGTCTCTCTTTGTCATTATTTGGCAGGTCCCAATGGTGTTCCCCACAGTGTCCTATTCACACATTACATACAGAAAATGTCCACTCACTGCATCACTTGAAAGAAGATTATTATAACACTGTATCTCATTGAATCTAAGGAGCTGGGCTCAAGGCTGCTCAAAACCGGTGCCTCTAGTTTGCTAAAAACAATGGGCAGGATATTTAATCTTCATGAGCCTTAGGAGCTCATTTGTAAATTGGATCATAATTATAATACCTACTTCAGAGAGTGGCTGTAGAATAAAATTAGGTAATGCATACAAGATAACTGGCACATAGTAAGGGTTCAATATATCGAAGGTAATACTAATTACAATCATAAGAATAAATCATAAACATAATTTTGTATAATAATTAATAAATATTTCAATTTGGCAGGGATTTTATAAAATCCATTTCTTAATGGCATGAATCAGAGTTTGCCATTTTTTTGTCACATTTCAGATAAAGAATGACGCAAAATTGATAAAACAAAACCCCAAGAAACAAAACATTCACCTTGTTAATTTTTCCCAGTGTTTTATTATGGAAAATTTCAAAATTCAGCAGAGTTGAATTCTGCAGTGAACATCATACAGCTACTAATGACCCGCCTGCCTTGTTAATTTTTAAGTGCTTTAACATGTTGTAGGATTGGCACGATCCATTCTATTTCAAGAAGAGCTAAGTCCTGCAACTTAGAAAAGTCAATAGCAAAATTGCCTGAGCTAGTGCAGGCTGAAGAGTGTGGTGGCAAAACCATGCACATCCATGTTGTTAAATGTGAAGAAGGGCTTCCTATGTGGAACCAAATCTAAATCCTTCCAAGGCTTTATCTGAGCCCAGCACCAGAAGGGAAACTTTCGTGTGTGGGGGCATGGAGACGAGTGAGGGTCACTTGTACAGATGCTGAATGTTATAATACCTGGTGAAAATAACAAGTAAGTGAGCACTAGCTGGTAAATTGCAATCACTTTGAAGAGTTGGAAAGAGTGGTCAGTCCTATTTTTTTATGGTGGTGTCTTTTTTTCATGTGGTTCTCTCTCAACCCTACTTACTCCAAGGGGACCTGCTACTTAGCCTTTTATAATATGGTCCGATTATATGCAAACTCTGCCCCTTCCTATTTTTCTGAGATAGGCTGATCTTTTCATATGTCTGTATCTGTATCACCTATATCTGTATATTTATATCTATGTCTTTATATATCTTATGTGTCTATCTACACACACACACACACAATGGGTGATTTTTTTAAAAGAATTAAATACTACTAAAGAAGAAAATAAAGGAAGTGTATGTAACAAAGTAGTTGCATTAACAAGCATAGGCACTTCTCTTACAATTAGCTATATATATATATATATCGGGGTAAAATACAGTCAATTCCACACTAAGTTTCCTGAAATAACTACTCTCTCATATAAAAAGCCTAGTATATCTCACTGACATCATGCCTCCTTACTTGTTTCTTCTCTTTCCTCTATTTACCATGAGAAGTATTCACTTTTATCTTTTTGGTGATGGTCTGAATTATCCAGCACCAGTCCCCGACCTATGGTGAATTAATAATTATTTCACTCTATATTACAATGTAATAATAATAGAAATAAAGTGCACGATAAGTGTAATGTGCTTGAGTCATCCCAAAACCATCACCACCCATGTCCATGGAAAAATTGTCTTCCATGAAAACGGTCCCTGGTGCCAAAAAGGTTGGGGACCACTGACCTAAGGGGCTTAGATTTTTGTGGACATGTTATCTTTCCAAGTGATATCACTTACAGATGCTCTTCTGTTTTCCATCTGGATGAAAATTTAGCCAATTTCTAACAGCAGCAAAGAACAAGTACAATAACGAGTTGTATTTCACCATTTATATAATGGATTTGATATCTTTGGGGCAGTTCTATGACATTTTTCTACCCCTACAAATGTTTCTCTTGGTTGTTGGTGGTGAGTGGCACATCAAACTCTAGGCATTCACAACTTTTTGTTCCTTCACTGACAACTTCAAAAGGACACATTAGCTGAGCCACACACACAGGATCCTTTAGTTGAGTGTGCATTTCTCGGCACAATTAGGATTTGCGTAACAATTTATGTGGCATTTGAAGTTCTCCACCTTAATTATTCTATGTATGGAATAGTAGTTTTCTCTTTTATGTATCCAAAATCTCTATCTCCACCATGAACACAAGGATAGTACAGCCTCAAGACATGCTTGTTGAGTGCACAAATGTGCTAATACAACATAGCTTCAGCATGGCCACTAAAAATCTATAAAAAGAAATCTCAGATGTAGTTTATTAGAACCTTATTTTATTAAAGATTGAAAAGGGGCTATCTATTCAAGCCAGAAAAGATATTTGAAGTGACCCATCTTTTGCCATCTTCACCACTTTTACCACCGTCCCTTCTTCCTTTTTTTAAACCTTTTTCTGCCATGTAATAATAAATATATCTGCAGCTTGGTATCTCCTTGATGGTCCTGTAGAATTCCTCAACCTCCTTGGACTTCAGCTGTAGACCAAGCTCTGTCTAAATTTTCTACAACTATGCATGATCCTATAGCAGCTCTCCATTTAAGGGTATTTCTTACTCTCTAAGATCCCATAAGAAAAATCTGTGATCTTGTGCCCTTGAGCTTCTTGCAGTGCCCCATTGTGTTAACAGCCTCCTCGCTACTGCAGTTCTGAAAACGCGGAAACAATAGCTTGCTGTCTTTCTGAGACAGATGATGGAATAAGGGTGAGCAACAGCCACTTTGCATCCAAAACATGCTAAACCTGTGATAGCCCGACCTTAATTCTCATCGATTTTTTTCTCTTGCTTTTACAAATACCTGAAAGGACTTCAAGTTGTCTTAAAGATAAGGAGCATGATCTGGACATGAAGGTTTCTCTTTTTCCTTTTTTTATCTTTGATCTTTTTTTTTTTTTTTTCCTGAGCCTTAGCTGAATATCCTGATTTACAATCAAGTGCACTGGAGGGGAGCGCCACTATTTTTTGCATTGCAAAGTCAAGCTAGAAGATGCACATGGGGTTAAATAGAGGAACAGAGGGACACGAGAGTGACTTTTCTATCCTTGTGTATATTCTGTAGCCTCATGCCAGATAAACTTTAGTATGCCACAGCTCTCAGGCTCAGATAAGAAGCAAAATTGAAAAGCAAAAATGCAGTCAAATTAGACCAGAGGAGTTGGCTGGGTATACTACCTAATCTCTCCCTTCCCCATTTCAATGGGGTTGAATGGACAGTACATTCTGATGACTGGTATTCAATAGTTAGTGAGTGAGTGTCTTATATTAGTAATTTTTTTTTTTTTGATTTCAAGGTACAGAAGACCTAACCTGAATTGGCTTAAACATAAAAGTAAATGTGTGAGATTATATAGCTAGAATGTGCAGAGGAAGGTCTAGCTTTAAGCCAAGCTGGACAGATATCCTAGAGGTGCCTCTGGGTTGAAACATTTTTGTCTCCATTTCTTACTCTGATTTGAAACAGTTTTTCCCTCTTTCTTGCCAAATGGTTATCAGAAGGTTGCCACCTACACACTTATAAATCCAAATCCTGAAAAAATTTCTAAGATTTATTCTATGGTCAGTTTAGGTCATGCAACTGGAACCAGTCACTACAGCCTAGGGCATGGTTTGCACGGGGTGGCTTAGTCCAGCTTTAAATGCTCCAACCTCAGGGTTTAGACCCCACCATGCCAAAGTGAATCGAAACTAGGTGAGATAAACCTTTGATAAAATATTTGATAAAATGTTAGAGAGTGAAAGTGAAAGGTAAAGCAATTAGAGATAAGTTTGGAAAGTATACTTAAGCCTTGATTATATAGGTCTAGGTAGCTCCGGATGAAGAGTACTTACTTTTACTCTGTAGGCACGGAGGAATCGCTGAAGCTCTTGGAGAACAGAATTGCAACGCCATAGCTCTCAGTAAGACTAATCTGAAAGCAGAATGTAATAGGGCAGAGGAGGAGGCAAACCAGATGAGAAATAAGAAACAAGGAAAGAAATAATGAGGGCCTGAGAGGATTATTCCTAGTATTGTTTTCACAGGTCCTCATCTATACTGGAGATACAGTCTGATAAAAAGTAAGAGACTAGAGGGTAAAGAAGTGGCAGCTAGAAAGACTGCCACCTGTATTTGTGTTAGGACAGATCTGAGTTCAGTTAATTAGGAAGCAGCCTGGTCATGAGGCTGTTTTGGGAAATGATCATCTTTTCTTTATTGGGGTTGAGGTCAGCGGTTCTTAGCGTTGGCACCTTAAAATTAACTCAGTGAGTCTTTGAGATAATAAGGTGTGGCCCCAGGTAAGTGTATTTTTAAAGTGGGTCACCCAAGTAAACCTAATACATAGCTAGGATTGAGAATCACTGATCTAGTGGGAAGAACATTTAACCGATAGTTCAGTGACTTTGATTGCAGCCCAAGCTCTGTCTAAATTTGCTACAATCGTGCATGAGACATTTAACTTCAGTTTCCACATTAGCCAAAAGTAATGTGCACAGATATGCTACATAAAGCAACTTTTGGACAATATAGTAGGGACAAAATACTGATTTTTAGAATCAGACCTATTTGGGGTGAATCCAGGTCCCCCCACTTACTAGTTGTGTGACCTTGGATAAATTACTCAGCCTTTCCGAGTCTCACAGAAACATTAACTTGCTCAAGGTTATGCAACGAATGAAAGATGGAGCTTGAACTTATGTCTGTCGAATAATCCCTCTTCACTCAACTTTCTTTAGATAAGGAGAAAATAAAGGTGGACTCTAATGTCTGGAACACTTAGATCAGTTATTTTACACTAGAGCCTCAGTTTGCTCATTTGCACAATGGTGATGTTTTGTTACATGATCTCTTCCAGATTTAGAACAGCAGCAGCAAGCATTCATTGACTGCTCAATGTGTACCAGGCACTATTTAAAGTGTGAGACGCGTATAAACTTGCATAGTTCTCACAGTGACTTATGAGCCTGATGTTAACTGTCCCTGTCTTAAACATAAGAAACCTAGGAAACAGGTCGTGTAACTTGTCCAAGATAACACAGCAAGTAAGTGTAGCTTCTAAACTCAGCTGATCTGTCTCTAGAACCCTCATTTTAAACCATTGAATGATACTTTTAAAGCATTTGTTACCATTTATATGCTGGATCAACACAAGTCCAATTGAACCAGGAAATGGAATTAACAACATGTGTTCCAGGTGAAATGCTACTATAGGCAAAAAATACCTATGACAGAAGCCTGACACATTCAGCCTACTGACATGACAGAAATTCAGATCATGGTGCAAAGTCAACATGTTTTCTCTTGCTGGAATGTTACCGCTCACTCTATTCATTTTAAAGTGTCATGGAATGAGCGTATATACCAACATTAACAGGAACGTGTGAAGGACAATGAATCTGCCTCTTGTGAACACACATCACAGGAAAGGCTAGTATGCAATGGCAACCTCATAAAAGCATTATTAGAAGATAAAACAACACAGTAAAGTCAAGTGCGATTAATGGATGAGCAGTAAATCTGATAGTACTTGAATGAGGAGAATTTGTATTTAACATCATTTAGAATTTTCCTACATAGAACCGGGGTTCGTCTGATAGACTGTATTGATCATAAATGAAGTTGATCATAAATGAAGTTCCTCTTTATAAAAAGGACAACTAGAAAATTTTATAGGGAAATTTCTGTAGCTTTTCTGTTAGAGTAAAGAGAAAGCAAACCAAATGAGACAAGGACAGAAAGAATTGAATGCTCCATGTTTAGGCAGAATGGCCCCAAATTATCTATGGCTAGAGTGATCCTTTTGATTTTACACATAAATGGTTTCACTGGTTTTCTTTTAGGGGTGGAGACAGAGCATCTTAAAGAGCTTATATAAATTACCTTCTCTAATTGCTCAATTCAAGAAAGCTGGGCCATTAAATGGAATGAGAGATATAAGATAGGTGCTCCATGAGATATCTCCAATTTAAAGCAGGGAATTCAACTCCATATTCGTCTAAAACAAAGTGCTGTTTATTAAGAAAATCCTCAAGATCAGATACAAATAGTTTAATAAAAATAGATTTGTAAATATGTCATTATGCATATTATATTTTTGGAGTCCAATAACACATTAAGATGCCCTGCTAAACAACGGGCATCTTCTCAGACTCTAATTATTCGGTGACACAGAAAAACTCCACAGATGCATTAAGATTACAATCATTTTCCCCCTTTCCCATTAATTGACGAAAGTTGAACAGAGAAATATATATACACAGTCATATATACACATAAGACTAACATGAATGCTATCATCCAACTGAGAAGGTGGTGGAAATACATTAAATTTAAATGTTTTAAACAGAAATTTTTCTCTCTGGGTAAAAAAGAAAATAATATTGATAACACAATTATTTGTAATTATAATGATAATCATGTCAAGCCGAATGTCCATGTCTTAGGCATCTTTAGAATCAATTGTGCTTTTGCATAAAACTTCTGAGTAAACATTTTGGAATTATGTTAAGTGGAGGCAATTCATAAAGAATTAAATATACAACTCAGTGTTTGTTTGAATATTCATAATAAGAAACTTAGCAGGAGAAAGCTCCCAACATTCACATTTTAATCTCTCAACAAAGATAAAACACTGCAGGTGATATTAACATACTTTTAATTTTGGGGGTGCATGCAAAATGTAAGTCAATAAGAGACAATTTTATATACTTCCTCTGACTCCTTCCTGCTATCGGTGCTCGCCAAGTACATCTCTACTGAGCAGACTTTACAGCATTTCTACTCTAATTAGACTCTATCAATTTCCTCCCACAGTGAAATGACCTTGAAACATAGAACGTTCTTTCATTGCTGGCTTAAAAAATGCTTTCTTATGATATTTCAAGCTCTTCTTTTTCTCTCAGACCTAACATCTTTCCAGCAAGGGCATTCTTAGGAATACTCTTTAGAAATGAATGCACCATAAATAAACATGTCTTACCTTCGCCTCTTAAAAAAATTAGAATTTCTGAGAAAAATGTTATGTTTTTTTGATCTGAACACAGGAAATTTTTGAGTGGGAGCCAGAAGGTAGTCATTATTTTGTCTGTTCTGATTGACCTGATCTAAATTCTCTCAAAACGGATAAGCACATACAGGAGTCAGACACATTATAAAATGTGGCTTTGAAATGCAATCTGCATTTAAAAATGTGATTGAGATAGTCTGACCTTAAACAGTAAATCTAAAGACTAAGATCGATTTATTACAGATTCTTTGTCATTTTAATTCAAGGGAGAATACATTTATTTATTCAGAATTATAGCACCATGCTTTGTTGCTAGAGAGACATAACTTTAAAATTCTATGAAGCTGTAAATGCCAAATGTCCACTTATCTTCAAAAGAGATCCAAAATAGATTATTTTCAAGGAAGAAAGACCTAAGCAAACACCCTAACTTCTAATTTTTCTTTTTGAAAAGCATACTTTTTTGTGTTTCACTGTAAGACAAAAGAATAAGACTGAAAATCTGTTAGATTTATTCATACAAAGCATAAAATTATTATTTATTGACATCACAGAACATGATTGGTTGGAAAGCACGTATCGAATTGGTTTTATGTGATAATATATGGAACTAGGAAATCATTCTTTCAAGAAGAAACATCTTGTTCCCCATCTTTCAAGAAGCGACATTGACATCCTGTTTCTTCCCTGTATGTAGGTGAGGATAAGAATCCAGTCCTGATTTTGCTGGAGCAAATCATTGAGAAAGAGTTCTTAGTGCAGCTTGAATTTGGACCCTGAACTTACAGGCAGCACGTGGAAATGGCAGAGTGGGTGTCTGCTTTGATCTAGGGGCTTCCTGAAAGCAGAAAGAGTGTTGCCATAATTAATGCCAACAGGAGGTGAGAAGACCCTTTATACCTGGGAGTAGGAAGGGAGTATCACCCAGCATATCCTGAATTGGGGTGGACTTTGGAAGGTATGGAAAGAATATGTTAATGATTTAAGTAATTTCAGTTCAAAGATTAATTTAATTTTGGTGATTCCTTAAAAGTTAAATGAAGAGCAAGATGTGGGCCATTCTCTGGTGGAACTTGGGCCAAGTTTCAACCAACATACAAGGGCAGGGTGATAGTATTATCATTAAGGCTGGAGTGAGACATCCATGTGGTAGACGGAGCCAAGAAAAGTTGAACAGTGATAGCCAAAATACACACACACACACACACACACACACACACACACACACACACACACACACACCCCATATCTGCAGAGGCCACCGTTTTAGATAGAAACAGACCAAACAAGAGAAAAGCCTCTTTATGTCTATAGTGGTATAGTCTTCATGTTATTGATAATGGACAATATCATCAACAGAGGATGCTTCATGCTTTCAAACAATATTAATTTTCTAAGAAGGTAACTATATCCTTTACCATCATTTTAGGATAACAGCCTATGAGAATAACTAGGTAGGACCCTTAAAAATAATTTGACTTAGTCTTTTGCTGTTTCATGTGGAAAACTTTTGGGCCATGAAATATTAGTAACTGCTTCAAAAACAAAATAGCTATGTTTCTGTGGTCAAATAATTCCACTAAATCATGGGATCAACAAAGTTAAAAAGGATTTTTAAAGTATGACTTCAACTTAATTTTTTTTTTTTTTGCTGATATGCTAATATGAATTGGGATCATCCAAGGCAGTGCTTTTACAACTATAACATACATACGATTTTGTTAAAACGAATATTTTGATTCTGTAGTATGGGGTGAGTCATGATTGTGCATTTATAACAAGTAGCAAGGGAATGCCAATGAAGCCAATCTGGGAGGTACATTGAGAGCTGCAAGCTCAGAGGCATACAATGGGAAGGGTTATCTATCAACCATCATTTTCCAAATAAATTTGACCACAGAAATTCATGCTAATATTTTTGTGAACACTAATGTTCCTTAGTACACAATCTGAGATTTATTCACAAATCTAATCTCCCATTTGAAACAGTCATCTAGTAAGTCTTTTTTACACTATTGCCAGGGCAACTGCAAGTTTTGGTCTGATTCTTGTGAACATATTTTAATTCCCAATTAGCAGAAGCTGAATGAATGAGACGTTCTCTATAATTAACTAAGGCCAGGTCAATGGGAAGGTAGGTATTTTCTTTTCTATCCACTAGGAAAGAGTTAAGTTCTGTAGAGGGCTCATTCTTTTCTCTGAGAGAAAATAAATAACTAGTATTCCTCAGGGCAGAAACTAAACTCTAACAAGGAGAAAGAAAGGACACACTCCTACTTTCTCTTCTATGTAGGCATTCTGATTGATCCCTGGGGGATTCACTTCATCTGGGCAACTCTAATTGGCCTCACTTGGAAATTCTTTTCTCCTCACCTGGAAGGGAAATCAGATCTTAAAAGAAAAAGATTTTTTTTAAAAGGAAAAGAAAAAAAAAAAAACAGAGTGAGAGAATGAATAAGAGAACGAATGAGAAATAATTGTCTTTCTCTTTAGGGAATGTGTACTGTTTTCTTATTTATGGAAAGATACAAAGATTAGCCCAACTTCTTTCAGAAAGACTCAACAAAGGAGTGACAAAACAAAGGAGTTGGGTGGGGGCAGTAATATATTTTGCCTTCTTGAAGGGATAGGCACTCTGTTTTGTATTTTATTGTTTTAGGAACTACATTAAACGTGTTTTTCAAAGAAGTCCTTTGCTGTTTATTGTCAAGTAGAGCGTGACAAGGATCCTTGGGTTCTAAGCGGAAATCACCAAGTCACATTGACTTTTCTTTTGTTCTTTTAACTCCAAAAGGGTAAGAGAAAGAAAAATGAGCATAAGAGAAAAATGATCAAGTTGTCATGCTTAGAATATGTCAGGGTGCTCAGCGAGTTTCTTGAGTGATTCAAATAAATGTAGTTATTCATAAAAAAATGTTTCTGTCTAAAGCAGTGGTTCTCAACCTTGGCTGCAGAGTAGAATTACCTGGGGAACTTTTAAAATTCCTGATGCTCAGAACACACCCAAGACGTATTAAATCAGACCCCAGGCATTGATGCTTTCTACAGCTTCCCGGGAGATTTCAATGTGTAGTCAAGGAGAACCACTGATAAAGGAAAATAAGTTTGTATCAATTATTAGGGCACATATAATCTAGACAATTAAGTCATAGAATGACAGAGTTGGATGAAATCTGATTATCAAACTCTGTGGACCTTTTAGTACAAAGTGAGACCTGGAATCATAGTCAGTGGCAAAACCAACACAGATTATAAAGATAGTGTTAGGCACTATGCTAATCACAGTACATGAATTATTTTATTTAATCATTTAAAAGATGCACATAAGATAAAGATTTATTCTTTTCTCCCCTTTAGAGATGACAAAACAGAAGCTGAAAAAAGTTAGGAGGATTTAATAAACAACTGGTATTTCTAGGTATGGCTTTGGAAGAGATGACTTTTCTATATTATGACATGATTACAAATGGTCTTAGAATAGGCTTTCAGAAAAGAATGTTTTCTATTTTTGTAGAAACTAAGATTTAGTACTCTGAGTACTAAGATGACATAGTAGACTTGAAGTGACTAATTTATAGAAGTCAATACCAGTTATTATTATAATCATTGGAATTATTTATCACTGAAAATTTATTCTTTGAAAATAATGATGCATAAGCTACATCAAAAAATTCATTTTAGTAAATGGAGGACCTAAATATTTTGTCAATGCAACATTAAGTCTAATTAGCAGAGATAATCAAGATGTAGCAGTAAAATTCTGATGAAAATATCTTCCCCTCAATATCTGAAATATTAATAAATAACAGTAAGTCCAGTTTAATTTTTTTTCACTCTCAATATCCTCATAACTCAAGCAAAGCAAATTGCAGATAATTTGTTTTTACAGTCTGAGTATAAAGATAGCAAACTCTGTTTTTGTTAAAATGAAATGTATTTCCCCTTTAACTTGTCATATAATTTGCCTGGCATCCCACTGCTTAAATTGAAAAGACCTAGCACTTCACAATTTGAGAAGTGGTTGTGTTCAGAACACACACACACACACACACACATACACACAAACATATACACATGCAAATAAAACTATCCAGATGAATTTGGGCTACCACCAAAATCATAATGAAAATATCACTTGAAACTTGAAATCTGAAAGCCCTTTTGTATTTATATTTCAGTTCCTGGTCTATTTACATATCCATGGAATGACTTTTCTCTTTTTTAAAAGCCTGAACAAGTTTCTATGAAATCTAAGCCTCCAATAATTGTCTCATGTATCATTATCCTGTGTATATCAGGAATTATTTTTATGGCGTTAAATAAGTAGAGCTTACAGTCAGTATGTTTTTGTGAATATTACAGCCATAGTAGAAATCCATACAAGCATAGAATAGCGGGTTTGCTGCGTATCCACTGAGCCTCTTTTTCCTGGCGTCCCCAGGAGAAGGACCTGAGAAAATTCAGAAGAAAGCAGGGCTGCTTCCATCGAAGTTGAGCTACCAAACTCAGAGCAAAAGAAAATGAGACAGAACACTTCAGGGAGCAGAAAAGTTTCTCTATTGCGTGCAATGCAAAGATTTCATAAATGTGCCATGTCATCTTCACCCACTGTGAGTGTTTTGTTAGTTCACTGGTGGGTCTGCCTGTTTCCCTCTGACTTGAATTCGCAGCTTTGGTCACTGCTGTCCACGATCAGACACAAAAGGAAGCAGTTAGCTAGCTGTTCCTCAGCACTGGAAATTTTCTTCAGACTGAAAAAGGCAGCAGGGAATATTATTTGTCTTTCACTTTATTCTGAGCTATGGTAACTAAGGCCCAGGGTCCTCTGGTTCCCATTGATCCTTGCAATACAGAATAGCAAAATTGGCTACTGACAGCCAGCTGGGGCAATCAGCACCAAGACGTCGCGAGGACTTTCTTTTTCTTTCATTTTTTTTTCCTTCCATTTTTTTTTCTTCCATTTTTAACAAGGCCCTGAAGCTACCTGCATTGCAACAGCATGAGGGCATGAGGAAGGACTGGTTCTGAACACCATTGTAATCACCACTGTTTAGCATAGTCCCTATCTCAGAGAATGCATATAGTACAGCTCTGGGAACAATTGAGTGAAATAGCCCACTGTATTATTTTATCCTTGTTACTCTTTCTAATTATGACTCTTAGCCCAGAGGTGAGAACTGAAGAATTGAGAGTGTTATCAATTCCTGGCTTAAAATGAGACACATTTGATCTCCTACCCTTGATAAAGCCAAGGCTCCTTGGATGGGCATGCAAGGCCCCTGACCCTGGTTTATTTCTGAACTTCGCAAGTAACATCCAAGGTCCAGATGTGATGATCAATTGAGGTGTCATATTCGTTCTCAGGTCTGAGCACCCTGCATCTTTTCGCACCCCTGTGACAGTTCCACCCCCTTCCACTGGGAAACCCCTACTCAGCCTTTAGCTCTCAGACTCAACACCTTTTTCTCTGGTGACACATGATGCTTTAAATCTGGGGTGGTTGTCCCTCCTAAGGGTTCCCACGGAGCCCCGTGCACCCTTTATTGTTCCTAACACAGTGAGCAATGATTCCACTGCATAGCTGCAGTGGAGGAGCTTTCCTGCAGCTCAGGTAGCAATGGCCATGGGGGACATGTGGAGCCCTGGGATTCTCTCCTCCGTCCATTGCCCACATGGGGAAGCCTGCCTGGTGTACCTTTGACCTTTGATTCCCCCTCCTTCATTTTGGGAGCCCCCCATCACCTGTCTGTTGATTCCCATTGCTCTCTTTTAGACAGCCCATCTGGAGGTGAATATCCTCTTGCCTCTTTCAATCTTCTCCATGAGAACCATGTATATAGGCTGCTTCTAGTTCTCCATCTTGCTCTTCCTGTTCCTGACTTTTCTGCTTATAATTTTAAAGGATTTTTGTGCCCATATTCATAAGTGATATTGATTTGCATTTTCCCCTTTAATAACTATGCTATATTATAATATAAATAATATTTATGTGTTTTTAAACATTATGCATTTATTAGTGTTGTATGTCATTTATTATATAATATATATAAATGTATGACATATATATGCATCTATTGTTATGTATAATGTATATTGTATATGTCTCTCTCCTTTATTATCTGATATAGTGACCTTATCAAATGGGGTAGGAAATTTTCACATCTGCTCTATTGTTTGAATACAGTTATAACTGATGTTATGACTTCCTTAAAATATTCGATAGAATTCACGAACTTAGTTATCTATGCTCACGGAAAATAAGAAGAGAGGCCGGATGCGGTGGCTCACGCCTGTTATCCTAGCATTCTGGGAGGCCGAGGTGGGTGGATTGCTCGAGGTCAGGAGTTCGAAACCAGCCTGAGCAAGAGCAAGACCCCGTCTCTACTATAAATATAAAGAAATTAATTGGCCAACTAATATATATAGAAAAAAAAACTAGCTGGGAATGGTGGTGCATGCCTGTAGTCCCAGCTACCTGGGAGGCAGAGGCAGCAGGATGGCTTGAGCCCAGGAGTCTGAGGTTGCTGTGAGCTAGGCTGACACCACGGCACTCACTCTAGCCTGGGCAACAAAGCGAGACTCTGTCTCAAAAAAAAAAAAAAAAAAAAAGAAAGAAAGAAAATAAGAAGAGAAAGGTAAGTAACCAAGCTATAGGAAGGATGGGAACCAAAGCAGCTCAGGAATTCATCATACAGGTCTTCATTGCAGCAACTCATGGGCAGTCTCAAAACTCAAGCTAACTCTCCACTCATGTTTATAATTCTGTGTCACTTGCCTTAAGACCCAACTTTCATGGAAAGTGGGTGTCATCACCCATGTTTAGATCAAGAGTGAGCTGATTGGCTAGAGGGTAGTGTGGGGTGGCAAGTGACTGAGATTGGCACTCCCAAAAGGGGCTACCTTGAAAGATGGAGGGGCAGTTTCCCAAAGAAATTAGAGTTCTATTTCAAACAGAAGAGAAGTAGATGAGGGAAGGAAAGAGAGAGTGGATGGGTAAAACAGTAGATGTCCATTATAATTACCAGTTAGTCCCCAATTATTCTATGAAGACATTTAGCTTTTCTAATGGTAGAATCTGAAAAGAGGGTTGAAATCCAGTTGTTAGGAGAGGGGATTCATTTCCTTAAACCGGTGCTGAGGTGCTAATGAAATCAGTCTTTCCCAAAAGCAGTTTTCGATGAGAGACAGTTTTGGTTCCCTGAACAAGCCACACGAGCAATAGCTATCCGTCTTGAGTAAATGAGTTCCTCTTAACAACATGTATTCTTTTTTTAAACCTCGAAGGAACCTACAAGCATTTTAATTGCTCAAGTTACTGGAGTTGAACTTCCAATCACTTTCTAGCCATTGTGGTAAATAATAATCTTCACTGGTGCAATGACACTAAACACTAATCTTTTAATTTATAGTGCAAGGTACAGTTACCCAGTGGAAAATAAAGAAAAAAATGTCTTCACAATTTAAAATCTTACATCTAAGGAGAAGATCACACATTATTTAGGATATTTAATATTTTCACAACATGTGTGCATGCTAAATTTTAAAAAATATCATATAATAAGTGGAATTTTAACTCTCTTTCTTAGTTCTTTCTCTCTAGGACTATAAATCAACTTTTCTACTAGAAGTAGAAAGAGATTTATTTTCTTAAGAAGTTTGCAGTACACAGCTTTGTAAGAAATGCAAATTAGTGGGCCTTATTTGGTGAAAACAAAAAAAAACTCCTTAATGGTAATAAGAGATTGCTGATGTTAGCAAAGACTATCCTGATGTTTGAACGTAATTGTTCAAAGTTCACGTGTTATATCAGTCATGAACGTAACTGGCTCTCAGTCCGTGATTCAGAGAAAATTCATATAGGTGAGATAAAATGCTTATTGTGGGCATACACAGATGAACAAAGCACTTGTGTTGTCATCCCAGAATCATAGCATTTATGAGTGAAAATGGATACCAGAGATGAATCTAGGCTAAACTCTTCATTTCATCAATGATAAAATAAATCCTAACATATCAAATAATTTTCCCATTTTACCCAGTCAGCTATTGGATTAAGAACCAAGAACTTAAGATTTTCTCTGTAATATTCTTTCCACTCCACCTCTATATGGGTGAATAAATAATAAAATAACATGTATCAGATATTTTTAACATGGCAGGCACAGTGCTGAATTGTTTGAATGATTTTATGATTTAATTTTTCATAATAACTCTATGAGGTGGAATCCCCAGTTTAGAGATAAGAATATTCTGCACTTTCTCTTCTTCCTCCCAAATGCAGTTCCTCTTCCAGGGCCTCCTGTCACTCATTCTTCCCCACAAGTCTCTCCTTCTTATGCCAGCTGAAATGCATCTATTTTTACTTTTCTCTCCTATGAATGACTCTTAACAAATTTTGTTGTGTTTCTACATGAGGTTGTCATATAAGAGTCCCCAAACAATAAATGCTGGTGTGGATGCAGAGAGATAGGAACACTCCTGCACTGCTGGTGGGACTGCAAACTAGTTCAACCTCTGTGGAAAGCAATCTGGAGATACCTCAAAGCGATACAAGTAGATCTACCATTTGATCCAGCAATTCCACTACTGGGCATCTACCCAAAAGATCAAAAGTCACTTTATGAAAAAGACACCTGCACTCGAATGTTTATAGCAGCCCATTTCACAATGGCAAAGCTGTGGAAACAACCCAAGTGCCCATCAATTCATGAGTGGATTAATAAAATGTGGTATACGTATACCATGGAGTACTACTCAGCTTTAAGAAACAATGGTGATCTAGCACCTCTTGTATATTCCTGGATAGAACTGGAACCCATGCTACTAAGTGAAGTATCTCACGAATGGAAAAACCAGCACCACATGTACTCACCAGAAAATTGGTATTAACGGATGAACACCTACATGGACATATAGGAGTAACATTTATCGGGTGTCAGGAGGGAGGGAGGGGGGAGGAGGTGATGGGTATATACAACCACAACGAGCAACATTTGGGGAATAGACACGCTTGAAGCTCTTACTCAAAGGGGGAGGGGGACATGGGCAAGATATGTAACCTTAACACTTATACCCCCATAATACGCTAAAATAATAATAAAAAAATAGAATAGCATATTGTTCTATCTTGTTATGGAATGGTTGCTTTTTCCACCAGCTAGAGGGTCAACTTCCTGAGGGGACAATGACTGTTTCTATATATCATTCGTGCTGTGCGCCATGCCCTTCCTGCACCTGGCAGATGATTGGCAAGTGCCTATTGTGCAATTGACTTAAAAAGCAGCATAGACTAGAAAATCAATGCAATTAAAATTGTTCTTTTAACTATAGTGGCCATCACCTTTCCCACGTTTAACATTTAGCTCAGCATGAGAGGTGTTGAGTTCCATGGTCAACTTTTCTTGTACCCAAGCATCCACTCTAAAGGCAAGGAACAGATAACTTGGGGTGGAGTGGGTTAAGAGAAAGGCTTACTAGTCAATGTCAGTTATCATTTTTTTAAAAGTGCAGTTTAAGGGCTTGGTTTAAAAAAAAAAACACATGCTAGATACTTAGGTAATATTATACAAATCCCTTAGCCTCTATCATCTATTTCAACCTATGTGAACTGGGCAATAATCCATTCTAAGTCTAGTTTCAGATTTACAGCTAATTTTTGGTCACCTTGAAGAATGTACCCATCTCACTGGATCTTAGTCGCCTTGGTTGTTAGATGAAGAATATGGACAAGTGAGCCCAGCCTCACATGGCTCCTTCCTGCTTGCCTCCAGGCTTAGGTCAAAGCAGACACCTCACTGAGCAGGACCCTTGGGATCATAACTTTGGTTTTGAATCTTTTTCCTCGACTTCGCACCTGACCCTACACTTCTTCCAACTCTTAACTGTTATCACTGCTGCTTGTCTTCTCACTTTGGAATACAACATTGAAGCAAGGCCGGTTATAATTGGCACCCGGTTGAAATTTAACAGGGCAAGTGATTATGTTCCAGGATGTTTTCTGAACTTTAGACATGGAAGCCAATATTTAAGTAGAATCTTTTTAGCAATCACTTACTCTCATTTCTTCAAAAAAAGGAAAAAAAAAACCCTCCTCCGACTCAAAGTTTCTTATTTCGTGTATCAACTTGCAGACCATCTTTTCTTGACAATCAAGACTCTTACCTGCCATATGAACGAATATATCAAGGAGCCAATAGGGAGATACAATTTGCCGAGTGGGTGGGAGTTCTGTTTAAGTATAAATGAATCCTTCTTTCATTATTATAACATATTCATGCTCTCAGAACACAATGAAAATCTGCATAATTTCTCATGCAGTGATTTTGATCCATGACAGAAAGATATCTCTGCTCCACCCCCATTCCCGTCGTATAGCCATTGAACATTATAAGGATTTTACTGACTTTTTTCATTTTCTCTGTGATATTTAGAAAAAGTGTTCTAGTTGGACTTCAATTTTCAAACCTTAAACTCCTAAGACAGATGAGCGGTTGAACAATAAGACATCTGGTACGCAAAGATGCTGCTGCTAGCCAGGGAGTCACCATGGAAACCACCTAAAACATGGATTATGAAGATGAACAACTTTGAGTTAATTTCTTTTCAAGGTTGTGGCATTTTGGTTCATTGATTCATATGTTGAAGTGTCTTTTAGAGGAAAGGCTGTCAGAGACACAGAAGTCTCTCCCTGGCGCGATTCATTATGGAGTAAAATTCAGAACAAGTCAGACCCAAGTTGTATCACTTGCAAGGGAAATTAGTTAGGCAAGTAAGAGAAAAATCAACAAACACAATATTCTGAGCACACAAAACTCTCTGCCAAAATATTACCATGTATAACTTGGAAATTGAACCACAAGATATACTCCAATAAAATCATTATCCTAGAACTGGAATGGCTTCTGTCATTACAGGTGTTATATTACAGAATTCCTACATGTAATGAATCAGATAGAGACATTTTCCCAACTATTTCTATACATTAAAGAGAAGTTAAGGCCAAAATGTAAACTGTGAGTTAAATCCAGCTACAGAGTATTTTATCTATTTTGTATCAAAATTACATAAAATCAATGGCAATGGTTTTAAAGTTTAGCAATGAACTATACTTAACTATAGTGTGTCCCTTTTCAAAACCAAAAGGTTGTCGTATGGAGTATCAGTATTAAATAAGAAAATGACTGAGCTGAAGGTGACCTTGACAACCCATTTGGTCCAGCTGGAAGTCTTTAATTTGCCCTGAAGCAGTTGAATGTCTAAGCCATCTAGTACAGATAGATGCCTGTTTTCATCTTGAAGTTCTCCAGGGAGGCAGTTTCAAGAACTTAATTTGATAATCCGTGCAGAGGTTTTATCACCTTGACAATCTAGAATTTCTTCTTTTATATCACACAGAAATCTTTCCTGTAGCCTGTTGTTTTTTTCTAGTTAGTGAACACAAGCCAGAAAGTGTTAAAGTGTTCTATGCCTTTCTCAGAAACATTGCTCACATACTCAGGTTATTACATCTTGATAGTGTCTTCTTTGGGCCAAATTACAACCATTTTCTCATGTTTTGACTGCGTAAGACATATTTCTGGGTCCTTTGAGATTACTCTTCCCGAACCATAAATGTTTGAAATAGAAAGTAGCTTCCACCTATCTTAGGTTAAGGTCCAAGGAGAATAATAACAACAGCTACATTTGTATAGTACTTTGCACTACACAAATCATTTCAAATGCATTATTTCATTAGATCTACAACATCAACCCTGTTAATAAGGCAGAGAATGAAATCCTCATTTATATTTTCAGGATTATGTAAACTAAGCATTCATGTGGATTAAAGTACTGGTAGATAAACCCAACTGAAAACATTGGGGCTGCTAAAGCATACCAGGCACAGAACTATATTTTGCCATATTATTTTAGGTATTTTCACCTGCCTAATGTACTTACCAGAGACTATTCCCTGCAGTTTATAGTTAGGAAAATTGATTTTGTTATATTTATGGGACAATAGGCCCTCAAATAATGTTTCATTCAATGTTGTTTAGTTGTAACATTCATGAGAAAAAAAAAAATTGATTTCTGGCCAGGGCCACTGTCTGTGTGGAGTTTTCATGATTTCCCCATGGCTGTGTGGGTTTTCTTTGAGTGCTCTGATTTCTTCCTACATCGCAAAGATGCGCTCATCTGTTCACTGGCATATCTAAAGGGACCCATCTGAGTGAGTGTGAGTGTGCCATGCAATGGGAGGGTCTCCTGTCCAGGGTCTATCCCACGTGGCCACCTAAACCACTGAGACATGTTCTGGCCACCTGAGCCCCTGAATTGGAATATCTGAGTAAATAGTGATCTTACTCGTTTTTATTAATCTTTCTTAAATGTATGTATAAGTCAACATGCATTTCAGTGTTTATTATGAGAAATGTTTTGGATCTTTAGTTAGAAGTTCGGTAACATTTTTGTGACCAGAATTATATCCTGGGAACTTAACTCTTGCTTATATCAATTAGCCTATGGTAAAATGGGTTTCATTATAGGCAATTTTGCTTAACGTTGCAGTATCCCAAAACCTATTGTCAACGGTAAGTGAGGACTTAATGTATACATTTTTCCAAAGGCCATTTAGTTGGTGAGTAGCAGAACTGGTGTTGGGACACATCTGTTCAATAAAGTGCAGAGATTTTCCTTCTTTTAAATAGCTGTCTCTTTCTTGGTATTCTTTCTTGGTATAGAGATATAAAATATCACAAAGTAACATAGTACTATGATGATTATATCAGGTAATGTTTGAATTAATGCTTAACACAATACATGTTACATAGTAAGTGCTCAGTTAATATTATCTGTTATTATTAGGGTTAAATGTACAATAGAGGAATTGAGCAGTTGGGTTGAGATAATCAAAAGTGATTCAAAGTGATTACATCTAAGGTAAGTCCAATAAGTATTTACCAAAACTTTTTGCAAAAAAAAAAAAAAATACAAATCAATTCATGTTACTTAGGGAAAACTTGAGATTGATGTAGGAATCTAGAAGCCAACAATAGAACATGGGAAACTTTGAGGACTTGAAGAAAGTTTTATACTTGGTAATAATCAGGACTTTTTATTTCTGAGTGTAGTCCTGCAAATAAATTAGATAAGTTATTATAGTGGACATTAGATACAAATGTCTACTGCTGTGAAATGTCTAATATTTTAAAATCACTCCTTTGATTTTCTCACAGAAGGAAGAATGATGAATAATTTATTCATCTCTTGACTATGAACATTCATTATGTGATTCTTCTGAAATAAAGACTTTTCCCTTTTAACCTTTTTGCTTTTAAAAGTACTCAATCTAATGCCATAGGGAATTCTTTTTCTTAGCATTAAAGATCTGCAAGTGTATTATTTCTTTCTTACTGTTTCCAAAAGTATGGCACTGCCTTTGTTCCCAGTATTAAAAGTATAAACGGGCTGTTTAGACTATTTCTACTGGGAGCAGTGGATCAAGATTTAAATGTTCTGGATTCTACTTTGCCACTTACTTGTGATCAACTCATTTAAATAGTTTTTAATTCTCTTGTCAAACACCAGTTCCCTCTACACACAGGGTTGTGTGAATCAGTTGAGTTAATATAAATGAAAGCACTTTGAATAATTAAGGTCTTATTCCCTCCAAATATAGAGTCTTATAAATAAAAAACACTTTATTACTCTACCTTGAATTCATAACGCTCTTTGTAGCTTAAACAAGTGTATTTATGTTGATTGATCAGTCTTATATCCCCTTTCTTTTTGCTTCTTCCGTCATTCAGTAACTTCTTTGTCTATAAAACTCTTATACGTTTTTTTAAGCCCTAAGTCAAATGTTTCCTCCTGAGAATGGTTGTTCAAATTTCCAGGGCTGAGATGGTCACCTGCTCAATCCATGTTCTCATCTCTGGTTTAACAATCATACTGCTGAAGTTCAAGCCATGCATTTAAATATTTGTTTCTCCTACTGGATTGAATGCATCACACGGATGATGTCACCTTCCCCTCAAATACACCATCAAACACAAGGTCCTAAAGTTACGAAAGCTTCTAAGGAGTCATTATAAACTCTAACTCCTGTATTCATCTTCAGGAACATATATTTAAATTATTCACCTCACCCCCACTTCTCCAGTAGTGCGGGGAGGGGAGAGGGGAATTGATACTTCCCTGAAATTATTTCACACCCGTGTTATTACAATGAAATTCAGGTAGCTGGCAATTCTCCCACTGCCTCCCCCAACCAGCTTCCAAGCCCTTCACTTGATCAATGAGCTCCCAGCACTTCCCCTAGCTGCAGAGAAGTAATCGTCCACCTGCGAGGCCCACACGGCTGCGCAGGTAACCCCATGCCTTTTATGGTCAGGTGGATTCAGGTGACTCTGCCACCTGCTTTAGTTAAGCCTGGGACACATTAACCACTTTGAGTCCCTGTTTCCACATCTGTAAAATGAGACTAAGAACACTGGTATGTTGAGGGGGGTTATATATAAGTACATATGTATATCTGATATATATATGTATTTTGGATAAATATGAATTTTTATTATTATAGGATTTAGGGTTTGACAAATACAGGTTTGAATCTTCATTCTGACACACTTCCAACAATCGGCTGCCTTTGGGCACATTTCAACTTCCATGGGTGTCTCTTATGTATATCCACACATGTGCACAGATGTGTATTCCACAATAGGATAAAAAGAGGAATAATGTCACTGCCCTTAAGGAACTTATTTTTTAATGTGTAGGCATAGTATACTTCCAAAGACAGCACTGCACATGACTCTCAATGTTTGTCCCCATACAAAGTAATCTATTCAGCAACCCATTGGATCTAGGCCCTATTAAATACAGACGTTTGATTAATAGAAATCGAGTAGCAATTTTTTGCAAGTAGTGATGCACACTGTGTTTAGTCTTAAATACCTTCACAGCTCTGTATATTTTATAAGATGTTTACTTATTTCTTTTGAGCCCTATATCCACCATCCACATAAAGTAGAAAAGGCAATAAACTTATGTTCATTTAAATGATAAAGTCCCCAGAGCTCAAGCAGTTTAATAACTTGCCTAGGGTCACAGAGCTGATAAAAAAAATATATTAGCAACTACAGTTATCATTCATTGAATTTTTACCATGGATTGGGCAGCATCTTTAGTATTTTACATAAATTGTCTCCATGGTAAGAGACAGGTACTATCTCCATTTTAAAGCTTACAGTTGTGAAGTGCTTTGCCCAAGAGTGCAGAGACAAGATTTGAGACAAGATTTTAAACAAGAACTAAGTACCAAAGCCCGTGCTCTGCTGTGCATCCTCATAGAGAGTGAAGCCCAGTGGTTAGGCCGTGGGCTCTGGAATATGGCTGCTTTGATGTGAGTCCTTATTTCTTCACACTAGCCGCTCAGCACTGGAGAAGTTTATCTAGCCCTGTAAACATCTGTGAGATACTGATATGATAACAACCCCAATCTCAGGGTTGTGGAATGATTCAGTGCTATAATAAAGGTCAAACTTTTAGTAAAATGAATATTGCATTCCAAATAATGCCTTTTGTTATTAATATTATATCTATATATTGCTATACCAGTTCCACTTCCCCATATCTTGTTCATTTTTCTTCTTCTTCTTTTTTTTTTTTTTGAGACAGAGTCTAACTTTGTTGCCCAGGCTAGAGCAAGTGCCGTGGCGTCAGCCTAGCTCACAGCAACCTCAAACTCCTGGGCTCAAATAATCCTCCTGCCTCAGCCTCCCAAGTAGCTGGGACTACAGGCATGTGCCACCATGCTCAGCTAAATTTTTGTGTATATATTTTTAGTTGATCAATTAATTTCTTTCTATTTTTGGTAGAGACGGGGTCTCGCTCAGGCTGGTTTTGAACTCCTGACCTAGAGGAATCTGCCCACTTCGGTCTTCCAGAGAGCTAGGATTACAGGCGTGAGCCACTGCACCCGGCCTCATTTTTCTTCGTATAGACAAATGACTTTTTAATTTCTTAGAATTATGCACTTAAAGTCAGAGAGAAAACCATGGTACCATTCTTCTCAAGGAGGGGACAGGATGTTTGGATGTTTGTCTACATTGTTCTTCCCAGCCCACCCTAAAGGCCCATTCTTCTCCCTAGAATTCCTCCAACTCTCTGCAGACTTGATTGTTCACTAAAGCTACTTTTCTCTAAGAAGCCTTGCTGCTCTTAAAATTGAAAAGAGGATGTCTATGAGAATGCTAATAAAAATGGAAAAGATTATGGACCATGTCTCAAAGGAAAATATCCCTTTTATTAAAAACAGATTAAAGAAAAGAAAATCAATCTTGCAAGATCATGAAAATCTTGGCGAGGCTAAAGTTGATTTATTTATTTAAGATTTATACCCTGTCCACTTCCATAAAGGATTCACGGTGGCGGCGGACTGGGCTGAAATCATTTTCCTGTTACTGTGTTTCAGACTGAAATTAGAAGTTCGTTTTCTAGCAGATGAAGTTAAGCTGATTATAGCAAATGAGCTATTGAAAATCAATACCATAAAACCATGCCATTAGTACCTGTACAATCATCCCAGGATTATAAGTAATATTTATGTTCTCAAACATTGACATTTTCAGGAAATGAGATGCAAAACATTTGCACGGGCACAGCCACCTGTGGTTGCTTGGCTCCGATGATTAAAGCATGTTGCTAATGAGGCCAAGGTCATGGGCTCGCTCCCTACGTAGCCCAATTATCTCTCCTCTGTTCTGGAGCTATGAATGCAACCAGGCTCCCGCAGCAGACCCCTTTCTGTAATGTGCAGGGGGTCACCGAACATAAGAGAACATTCCTAGATTTTGACAAATGTGTCCCTTTGTTGGACAAGCACCCCCAAGTGCATGGCCTGATGGCTATGCGTGTCCCGTGGAAGGGGTTGGGCACACGCACAAGCTCTCTTACACACCAACACACACGGCCACACACACCCCATTCTGGAGGGGGCAGGATGATGCAGGGGAACAATACGTGGAGGAGAAATCTTAGATTTTTGGCTACTCAGAGGCAGTTCAAATCAAGTCCTAAATTTGACATATACTGGCAGCAAGACCCTGGGTGGGTAACTCGCCTCTGTTTTAAAAATGACAAAAAAATGGACAATGTATGTAGCTTAGAAGGATGGGGAGGTAATAAATGGAGGGAATATAGGTAAAGCCCCCATTGTATTAGGCATATCAATGATTACAAAATTAACTTATTTTACTGTTAGTATATACTAAGTGTTCCAGTAAGCTCTTTGCATGTATTATCTCATTTAATCTTCAAGACACCTTATAAGGCAGGTCTTGTTGTTATTTTTTTAATAGTGGGTGAAAGCAAGATTTATAGGTTCTAAGTCACTTACACGAAGCCACACAGTGAGAGGACATCCTAACTAGTGCCCAGACCCAAGCCCATCTCACTCCTTGGCCTACATGTTCATATACTCTGCCACAACTATGCTGTCTCTCCTAAGAAAAGCTTCTATTATCATTCCAGCCTCTATTAACTGGGCTTTAACATGTGGCACATGCTCTCACGTGAAAATTCACTTTCATCTCCTTGGTGCTGCCTGCTACTTCAGCACAGATCCTTTAGTTGCTATTCCTCCTGTCATACCTCCAGAATCTGCTAGAATCACCTTGGAAAATGTATTCCCCCAGGGATCTATGTGAACATAAATTCTCCATCTCTGGAGACTCTTACAAGGAACCTGATTGTTAAATATACCAAACAAGGACCAAGGACCACCTCTTCTATTTGTGCACGTCTATTTTTACCCCCGAGGCTCTAAGAGATGGATTTCCAAAGTAGATATACTGGAACTAATGTTTATACAAACACAAGGCAATGGCCCATTATCCAGCTATACCAGTGACTTGAAAGCTCTACTGTTGAAGGCCAAATAAGTTATATCCATTTGATAGTGTCAAAATCTGCTTTTGCTGTTGTGACCTTTATTTCCCAAGAGAAGAAATTACAGCTTTAGAAAACCTTTTGTATTAGAGAATGGAAATCCGGAGATTCCCAAGTTGGCAGAGTTTGTGCTCAAGGTCTATTGTTGGTTGGGGCTATTAGAACTAGGATTTCAATTTCTGAGGCAGTTTAATGAAGTGGAAAGAACGTGAGTGGTGGAGTACACTGAAGACCTACGTTTGCATTCTGGGCCCTGCTACATACTATTAATAGCAGTACACCTGATCGCTTATTTTACCTGCAAACTTCTGCTTTCTCTCTGGTAAAATGAGACTAATAATAATACCTAATTCCAGGTTTGCAGTGATGGATATTAAGAACATTGTAGGCAGCATGCCTGACACCAAGTAACTATTGCACATAACTATAATAATTAGGATTTTCCTAATAGAAAGACTTCTATTGATTCCAGAGTATGGGGAGATAGAGCCCAGATCAGTCCTCTTCCAAAGAAGTCTTTGATTATGTATCACACTGCAATCACTGCCGGGGGTCCAGATGCATACTTAAAATGAGATAATTTGAGGAGGGTTTAGGCACAAAAAGTCTATTCATAGAAGCGTGAGATGGTTCAGCTACTGTATCAATCAGCTATTGTTGTTGCATAACAAAAAATACCCCAAAACTTAGTATTTTAAAACAATCATTCATTTGCTTAGATTTCTTGAGTTAGCTATTTAGGCTGGGATCAGCTGGGCAGTCCTTCTGGTGGTCTTGCCTGGAATTGCACATGTAGGCGCAGTGATCTGGCAGATTGAATGGGTTTGGATGGTCCCAGAGAGCCTCATTCACGTTTTTGAAGGTTGGTTCTGATTGTTGGTGGGAGCAGTCTCTCCTTGTGGTCGTTCTCCCTCAAGAAGTCTGGCTGGGCTTCCTCAAATGACAGTTTCAAGGTTAGAAGGGAAGAACAGAAACTGCAAGGCCTCTTAAGGCCGAGGCTCTAGAACTTACATAAAAAATGTCACATTTAACCACATTCTCTTGGTCAAAGCAAGGGGTAAGTCCAGCCCAGATTAACAAGATGGGGAAATAAGACTCCACCTCTATATTGGAGGTGCAATGACGTCACATGACAAAGGGACATTCATACAAGAATGGGAGGAATTGTTGCAGCCATCTCTGCAAGTGATCTCACATGCCATTCTTGCCTTCAATGGTAAGAAGGGGAGAAAGGGGTTACTGGAACCACGAGTGAGAAAATCACATAGAATTAGCTGCCTTGAGGAAAGCAATGACGCTGAACAGAAGGAGCTCCCTCCAACATCCTGCCAATGTCCTCCGTCAGCCGCATTTAACTGGGAGGGAGAGGAAAAGGAACTCATTACCATAATCCTCACAGATCATCCACACAGGACAAAGGAAGGGGCAGGGAAGGGTGGAGAATAGATCTGGAAGAACAGATGGGAGATGATCAGAACAGGGAGAGTCAGCACACCACAGTGGTTCCAGAATATGAGTTTTGCAGTTGACTAGACCTGATTTCAGTTCCTGTTCTGCTGTTTTCATGCACAGAACTACTCAGGCAAACCATTTCTTCTCTATCCACTTTAGCTTCTTGTTTGTAAAACCAGTATAAGAAGTACCTTCCTTGGAGGATTGCTGGAGGCATAAATGAGATTATATATATATATCTCCTTTAGCACAGTACACGGGCAATGTATGTGCGGTTAGCAATTAAATATGTGTGTGCCAATAGTTGTTAGAAAAAGCCAATGTCTGCTGCTTTTGCTAAAATCAACGTCTCGCCAATCAGTTGGGTCTTAACTTTCTGCTTGATTGTTTTGTTTCTCTTTTGCATTTTGCAAGGGTAGGCAAATCCTGACTGGAAGATCTCGGGGTTCATTGCGAGCCCCTCTATGGAGCCCTTTTCTGCTGCTCACTGCCTTGGTCGCTGGAGAGGAGGGCCGTGCACTGGCGAGACAAGCTGGCGAGCCAGGACTCTGCATGGCCACGTCTATTGGAAATGTCACAGGTATCTCATTTACCAGCAATTTCTCTTCTCAGCCTCTTGCTCCACATGAAAGTAGTATATGATCCCCCCTAGGTGGGCAAACACAGGCACCCCAGCTGGCAAGAAGAATAGGTGTGGGCTATGAGAGAGAGAGAGAGAAAGAGATCGAGGCACTTCCTGGTGAAAATTGGTCCCTGAGAAGCAGTCTCTTCCCTCGTATATATTCAGCCTACTCTCTGCTCTCCCAGACTAATAGTGCAAACCGTACTTCCAGCCACAAATTGATTGCACAGGGGCTAAACAGTGCTATTAGAAAACAAGGTCTCAGCATCGTGGAGGTGAAGGCACCATGCCATTCCTGCACCCTCATGGGGAGCCATACGTGCTCCTGCAATGAAAGAGTACTCGGGGACGTGGGGTAACATCTCATCGAGCATTTCCCCTATGGGTTTGGTGGGATATTATTTGCTGCCGTTTCTGTAAGTTTCTTGCAAATAATATTTAATATGATCAAATATTTTTGGACATATGGTATTAGACCAACGTAATCGTTTTCTTCACTGCAGGACTTCTAGAAGACTTTATATTGATAAAGTGCCTTGTGAAGCTCCTACAAGGGGCATGGAGTAGTGTGTCCTAAATAAAATTTACCATGAAAAACTTTTGGGGGGAGGGAAAAGAGTCTCCTAAGTTTAATATTCCACAGACCACATTTTTTTTGGGGGGGGCATTTTTTTAAATAATTAAAAATTAGTTAATATCAAGGCCGGGCGCGGTGGCTCACGCCTGTAATCCTAGCTCTCTGGGAGGCCGAGGCGGGCGGATTGCTCGAGGTCAGGAGTTCGAAACCAGCCTGAGCAAGAGCGAGACCCCGTCTCTACTATAAATAGAAAGAAATTAATTGGCCAACTAATATATACAAAAAATTAGCCGGGCATGGTGGCGAATGCCTGTAGTCCCAGCTACTTGGGAGGCTGAGGCAGGAGGATTGCTTGAGCCAGGAGTTTGAGGTTGCTGTGAGCTAGGCTGACGCCACGGCACTCACTCTAGCCTGGGCAACAAAGCGGGACTCTGTCTCAAAAAAAAAAAAAATTAGTTAATATCTAATCTCCTTCTCTCTCTGTCTCTCAACATTTCCAATATTGAGTCTCAGAGAAAAGAAGGGATCTACATGTGGTTCCTCAGCAAGATAGAGAGAGTTATAGGACAAATGTTCTTATGATTAATTTTGTGCTATACTATAATTGATAGATTACAATTCAAAGAAAATTTTAGAAGAGCCTGTGTACCTCATGCACCAAACTCTACCTGCTCTCTGCTGGTAGGACATTTCTTTTGAATTGAATTATTTTCTCACCGCAATAATTGGGTTGTGTTCATTTATCCACAGTCTCACACCTTGTGGCCTATGGGACCAATGATGTGTACCTTTTCTTTACTTTGACCTACCAAGGTCTCTGGGAGCCATCAGCTACATTCCTTTCACCTGGTGGAACAAATAGCAGGTCGAATGTTGCAAGAATGTAATATTAACCTCACGCTTGCATGGTGGTTTTAACTCTAGATAGCATTTTTGTATCTTGCATGCACTTTTATCGTCACAACTCTCTGTAGAAGAAACAATGGGGACAGGCAAAGTTCTTAAAGTACTACACATTTGTTTTAAACGTAACACAACCAAGAAGCAGCGAAGATAGCTGCTTGTCTTGATTCTTGATTTCAAGGTTTTACTCTAAATGTGCGCTTCTTAGGGTACGTTTTGTTGAACTTGTCTCATGTAATTTCCTATGAAAAAAATTCTGTTGACAATAAAAATTGAGAAATGAATCATTTTATATATGTACCTCAGAGAATCATCATGCACAGTATAATAATGAAGGCTCTGAGAGGTGCTATAGTAAAAGAACATAGTTAAATTCATTTAACCCAGTTTATTAAAAAAACAAAAACAGATGCTCTATGTTGCGTATCCTTTGCTAGCAACACGTTTTGGGATGTATTGCCCTAAACGATGAGGCAAAGTATCAATGGAGACAGAAGGGAGGAAGAAAGGAAATACATTTAATTATCACAACAGCCCCATGTGGTGGATATTAATGTGCTTTTTAAGAGATAAAAATCAGGTTCAGAGAGGTTAAGCGTCTGTTTCAACGTCATTCAGCTGGGAAATGATGGAGTTAGAAGTTGATCTTTCTTCCTGGCTCTAGGAAGTGGCTATTCACTTTGGTTCTCTCCTCCCATTCTAAACATTTCCAGTTGCTCCAAAGCCTGGTTTTTAGCAGGGCTTCCCCATGTCTCCAGTTGCACCTGCTACCCAGGCTCATTCTTGTACTGGACCACCCTGCTCTTCCTCCTTCACTCCGTCCTAAGTACCTGGTTATCACTTCTTGTCTATTGCTACTAGTTTTGATTTCAAGATTCCCCATATCTAAATTATGAAGAACTTAAATCAGCAATCATTATTAAAAATGATAGTTTTTAACACTCCCAGTTCTTTAAAAGAAGATTCACATACACACAAGGTAAAAGAAATCTGTGAACCGCAATCAGTTGGCAACCAGATAACCGGATAACACTGGTAAAACTGTTATTTATTTTATTTTATTTTATTTATTTATTTTTTGAGACAGAGTCTTGCTTTGTTGTCCAGGCTAGAGTGAGTGCCATGGCGTCAGCCTAGCTCACAGCAACCTGAAACTCCTGGGCTCAAGCAATCCTTCTGCCTCAGCCTCCCAAGTAGCTGGGACTACAGGCATGCACCACCATGCCCGCCTAATTTTTTCTATATATATTAGTTGGCCAATTAATTTCTTTCTATTTATAATAGAGACGGGGTCTCGCTCTTGCTCAGGCTGGTTTCGAACTCCTGACCTCAAGCAATCCATCCGCCTCGGCCTCCCAGAGTACTAGGATTACAGGCGTGAGCCACCACCACCAGCCTGTTATTTATTTTAAATGTTACTGTATGCAGGACAGTAACCTCATGAAACAGGCTATATAAATAGTATTTAGCAACACTTTGATAACCAGTATAGTTCTGCTCTTTCATCACCATAAAGATGTGCCATTTTCAAATAATCACTATGAACGAGGCAGTATAGCATTGGTAATGCCATATTCATATATATACATATTACATGCATGTTTGCATATGCACATAGTTATATGCATATGTATATTTATGCTACATTTACATATACATCTTTGTGTGTGTGTACATTTTTGAGTTGTCTTTACATTAACAGTTAAGTAAAATCGGTTTTCTTGTTGGGCTGCCTGGGTTTCATTTCTGACTATCCACTCCCTGTGTGAACCTGGCAAGTTCCTTAAACTTGCTATATTTGCTTCCTGTCATTGCGGTGCCACAAACTTAGCAGTTTACATAAACACGAAGTGGATCAACCAAAATCAAGGTTGGGGTAAGCCTGCATTTCTTCCGAAGGCTTTATAGGAAAATTTGTTTTCTTCCCTTTTCCAGTCGCTAGAGGCTGCCCGCATTCCTTGGGTTGTGGCCCCTTCCTCCCTCTTCAAAGTTGGAAATGGCCAGTGTAGTCTTTCTCACATCACCTCACTCTGACTCTGGCTTTTCCTCTGTCTCACTTCCACCTTTCAGGACCCTTGTGATTACGTTGGTCCCACCCAGCTTATCCAAGATACATTGTTAAAGTCCCTTTTGTCATGTGAAGTTACATATTCACCGATTCTGAGGATTAGAACAAGGTCATGTCAGCAGGGCCACTATTCTGCCTAACATATTGTTCTAAGACATCCTATTATCAAATGAATTCTCATGCCAGGATTTCTATTTAAGAGAATTGAAATAACTGAGACCCTGTCTGATATACAATATTAGAAGAAAGACATGAAATTAAACGTGTTTTTTTTTTTGAGAAACATTTTTGTAACAATGCTAGGGAACAATTTAAAGCTGTTCTTAATATATGATTGGAACCAAAGCAACACAGGTAATTAGAAAATAAGTTGTCATGGTTGCTCAGAAAAATTCATATTGATGAACACAGAAAGGAACTTTTTTTGTTTAGCTCTTTTAGGGATTGCAAGTCAGTTGCATCTCGTGATGCCAATAAAATGAATTAATAGTTATTGCCTGCACTGTTGTGTTAAGAAGGTTTCTGTAGATCAGCAGGAGGCAGAGTTATACACACCAGTTATTGCCACCTTTATTCCACTGAATTAATGAAAAAAAAAAAAAAGCATAGATGGATGAGAGCTAAAAGAGGCATAAAATTTGATTTCATAAAAACTTGTCTGATTTCCCATTATTTTCTGTGCTGTAATAACCCGAGAAAAAACTATCTACTGGTTTTGAGGAATAAGTAGTACTGCAGAAGCCTTTAAATCGAGTTCTATGGAGAGGAGTCTTTAAGAAAAGATATAAGTATTAGTCATTAACTCATTGGTTAACTCTCTCTTTTGTAGTTAATTTGTGTTTATTTTATGAGATATTTATTATAATTTGTTACTCACTGGTTTCAAAATAAATCCCATTTGTTTAGAGTTTCCATGTGCCAGGTGCTGTGTTAGGTAGTGGACATACAATGATCAACCAAAAACCATATGACCCCTATCCTCATGGAGCTTGCAGTTTATTGGAAATTATAGAAATTAATTGAATTATAACACAAATAAATGAAAAAAAATACTATAGCTGTGGTAAGTGCTAGGGAAGAGAGCTATTGGTGCAATGGTAGAATATAAGAGGGAAGTCTTACCTAATTAGAATGAATAGCAATTAACTAGGTAAAAGGAGCAAGAACAGACGGGTGAGGGCAAAAAGAAATTCCAGGAAGAGATATTCGCATGTGCAAAGGCCCTGTGGTGAGATGGGGCACAACTCATGGGTGGAGGGGAATGAAGTTATCTTGGTGTGGAACATAAAAGGGCAATGGTGGAGTGATACCACATGAGTTTTTAAGAAGGAAGGTAACGAAGAGATAAGGCAGGAAAACTCCTGAGAAGACTGGAAAAAATGATATGCAGGCGAAAGAAGTCTCCTTTCTTACAATTCTTTAGCTCCTGCAACCTGGATCTTACGTTTCTACTTCTCTCATCTTGCCTTGCTGGGGGCCCTGTCCCACATCACGAGAGACACCATACCTAGCGTGGAGGCCACGCAGTGCCGTCTGCTACCACCAAGTTGCCAGTACGGTGGAGGAAGATGTATTTCCCACAAGCCAAGCCAGAACTCTGTAAGTGCTTTGTGAGCGGATCTTATTTCACTTTAAGATTGGGTTCTTGGGTACCATCAAATGCTACGCTGTTGGCCCGTTAAAAGGTAAATAGGCTTTTGTGGGCTTTGGAAGGGACTGTTTTCAGCAATGTTTCTATTTAAAAAAAAAAAAAAAAAAAAAAAGTAAATGTGTGTCCCAACAACCAAATGACAGAATTCTTAAGGCAATCCAATTTATTCGTAAACTGCAGACTGGACGTTGGATGAGTCCTATTTCATCCTGTTTGGAGACTGTAGTTTTGGAACAGCTAGAATTATCTCCCACCAAGAACCCTCCCAACTCTGTGATGCCAGGGGTGCTGACTGCCAGCTCTGTGTGGGAAGGTCAAAAGGGTAAAGAAGAATCCATTTAGGAGAAAAAAATTAAACATTGATCTTGGTGATGAAAATGCCTAAATCATTTTACCTTTGGGTATTAACCTGTCTTCTGGACAGAGCAGGCAGTAGTGCTGGAATTTTGTTTGCCTTAATACATGAATTCACAGAAAAGATTTGCTTCTTTCAGTCACAAAGACAACACAGTTGTCTTATAGACTACAAATCCCAGAAAATAATTTATGTGGAATCACTTCCCATAATATTTTAAAATGTTTGCTTATCAGCTTGCCTGAGATGAACTCATAAAAAGATTCGTGTTGATAATATGCTGTTTTTCTCCCTATTTCAAGATAAATTTTATAAATATCAGAAAAGAAATTTTCAGGCAAACTAGAGCATTTGGCATTATGATTCTATATTCTTGTATTTTGATTCTTGGTTCTAAAATATATGGCTGGCACAGTACATTCAGACATGCTAGAAAACAAACAAAAATTAAATTTCTTTCTTTTTCCTCTCTGCCTTCTTGCCTCACTTATACATTTCTCAAGAGCCTACTATGTTCCCAGCCTAACAATCAGTGCTGGAGGATTCATAATCCCCAATTAATTCACCGTCATGTGAGGGACTCAGGAAAATAAATCAACAATTGAAAAAACAAGTGCCAAATGCTCTAATAGAGATGTATGCAGTGGTGCTCAAGGGACTGAGTGAAAATGCATGCTCCACCATTCCGTGCAGAAAAAGGACCACAAGCAAAGGTCTAAAGGTACAAAAGAAAAATGCCAGGAACAGCAAATCATTCGATTATTTTAAGCTTACTAATTCAGAGTTTGATCACTCTTTTTTTTTTTGGAATGAAGTCAAAGATAAAAAAATAAAAAAAAACCCAACAAAGCCTGTTGATTTCTCATGTTAGAATTTGGTTAAACAGGAACAATCTTTGTGTTCTGAATTGATCAGTAGCCAATCTTAATTGCCCAATGTATTATGAGAATGGAGTTTTCCGGGGATTTTAATCTTATCTTTTACGTATTTAAAAAAAAAAAAATATATATATATAATTGTACTTATTTATCATGTACAATATGATATTTTAAAGAATATATACATTGTGGAATGACTATATCTAGCTAATTAACATATGTATTAGCTCATGCAGTTATCATTTTTATGGTGAGAATACAACCACTCTGTTGGCATTTTTAAGAATTCAATATATTGTTAGCTATGGTTACCCTGTTGTACAACATATCTCTTAAACTTATCCCTCTTATCTAGCTGTAACCTTGTGACCTTTGACCAGTACCTCCCCCACCCTTCCCCTTTTCCCCACAACCATCCTAGCTCGTGGTAACTATCATTCTACTCTCTACTTCTGTGAGATCAACATTTTTAGGCTTTATATATGAGTGATATCATGTGGTATTTGTTTTTCTGTGTCTGACTCATTTCCCTTAACATGATATCCTACAGGTTGATCTATGTTGTCACAAATTTCAGGCTTTCCTTCCTTTTTATGACTGAAGAGTATTCCATTGCGTATATTATAGCTAATATTCCTGAGTATCTTATGGGTAGAAACATTTCTAAGTCTGATAAAGTCAGGGTGGTCATCTGAATTTAACCCTTCAGGGGTTAAAGATCCTGACTCAGGATCTTGTAGTATTTGGGAGTTCTTGTTATAAAACAGCAATATCCATCATTTATACCAATTGATTACTAATAATAAACTCAGAGTTTCTTTAACAAAGCAGTGCATTATATGGAAGAAAAACTTGAGACTCATAAAGTAAAGTGGGTCACTTCAAAAGTCCTATCATAGGTTAAGTGTCATTACTACCCATTAATAAAAGAGCTGGGATGAAACCCACACCCTAATTGCCTGATCTGTCCCTTTAACGTTTCTAGCCAGATCTCTCATACATACCTTTAATTTATCATGTCCAGAGAATAAATCTTGACTGCTTCCCTAACTATTCTACTCCTGGGTGTGATCCTTCCCTAGTCTTCCTCATATGATAAAATAATGGATACTTAAAAAAAAAAATCATTTCTTACCCTCCTTATATCCAATCAATTGGTAATTCTTGGCAAGTCTATAGGTATCTATCTACTGCTGCTAAACTAGTCTAGCCAACAATGATCTGTCACAAGGACTACCATTCAAATACTTGTTTCCATTCTTGACTCCTGGCAATCCACTTACCATACAGTGCCAGCGTGATCTTCTTGAACATAAACAATGTTTAAAACCTAAATCCAGGCTAGATGCAGTGTCTCACGCCTGTAATCCTGTTAATAGCACTCTGGGAGGCTGAGGCGGGAGGATTGCTTAAGCTCAGGAGTTCAAGACCAGCCTGAGCAAGAGTGAGACCCTGGCTCTGCTACAAACAGAAAAATCAGCTGGGTGCAGTGGTGCACGCCTGCAGTCCCAGCTCCTTGGGAGGCTGAGGCAGGAGGATCCCTTGAGCCCAGAAGTTTGAGGTTGCAGTGAGCTACGATGACACCACTGCACTCTACCCAGGGCAACAGAGTATGACTCTGTCTCCCTCCCAAAATAAAAATAAATAAATAAATAAAACCTAAATCCAAATTCCCTCCTGAGATCTGTGACATCCAAGATCACCCGGCTGCAGTTACCCCTGCAAGCTCACACCAGAGCCCTCTTTAGACTTCATCTTCCACCCACACCAGCCTTCCTTGAGTAACTAGAACATACCAAGCTCTCTCCATCCTCCAGGCACATGCAGATGGTTTTCTTTTTCTGTCTGAAATACTCGTTTTTCTCCATTCTTCACATGCCTAGACTTGTTGTTGTTGTTGTTGTTATTTAGGTCTCTGTGTAAATCAAACTTTCTGTGAGAAGAAAGCTCCGCCCCTCCATGTTTTATTCTCCATCCCAGCTTCTTCCTTGTGCCTCCTCAGCACTTGTCACAACTCAAGATCATTGTTTATTGAAGGGTGAAGAGTTGGCTGGTTTATTACCTGCTCTTGACGTGGATACAGCATGTTTCTCCCCTTCACCGATTTCTCTGCAGAGCCCAGTGCGATGTATATAACATAGTAAACAAGTCATATTTTCTTGAATGGTTTGATGAATTATAAATGTGGATCTATTCCAGGAGTAGTTGCCATGTTTCTGACCCCAGTGTAAACAGAAAAGATACATTTTTAAAAGTTAGATTTCTTACAATTACAATGTTAGTTTTCCATGGTATCTAAATGTTCGATTTTTCTCGCATTAAATGCTCATAGTTCAGGAGAGCTAAACCGAAGTGTTTATGTAAATGAGTATAAGGTAACATGCTACACACACACAAAAAAAAACCCCAACAATAACATCCTAAAAGATTGTCTTCTAAGTACACTGCTTCAAGTATAACAAGGGTCAAAATTCAAATGCTTAAGGGGCCAGTTGGGTTCATAAATGGGTTTTGCAAGCTGGGAATGGAGCATGGTGAAGGGAAGGGTACTTCATCTCAAAGAGAAGACTTATTTATTGGTTCTCTAGGTTAGTGCCATGCAGGAAGGCAGGCCCATAAGGACTCAAAGAAAGCTGCATTTACGTGAAGTCTGACATCTGAGTACTTTCAACTATTTCAATCTTTAAATATACAGACACTGATGACATCTAACCTGTCGGTGGCTGACTTTGACCTTGTGCTGAAAGTTTGCAACCTCTTTAATGCCAAAGAACTATTTCTTTCCTCTGAAATTGTCAGTACATCCATCAGTTATTTTGAGCTTTTATAAATAAAGCTGACTGTATCTCACAATAGGACCTAAAGAGGTAGACAGTAAAAAGAGGAAATCATAACTTTGTGTTATATCGGAGAACTAAACATACCCTCCTGGCTGAATATATGGATTTAATATTGTACATGGCAAGAACGATTACATTTTATTATTGTGTATGGTCACATGTATAAGATTTTAGTTAATTTGGCTGCGGGGAAAATAATTACAACTTAGATCTTGGAAGTGAGATAGGGAACTGGCAGCCCCTGCTTGATAAGGAGTAATAAGACCTGAAACAAGGTCTCTGATAAAATAGGAGAAGCTGGCCCAAACCAGCGAGAACCAAGATGGCCATGGAAAATGATCTCAACTTCTAATTATACCCTGCTTACAATGTATCAGCATACTAAAAGAAACTCCCACCAGCACCAGGACAGTTTCCAAATGCCATGGCAACTCCTAGAAGTTACCCTATGTGGGGAGGGATCCTCAGTTCTGGGAATTCCTGACCCCTTTCCCAGAAATTTTATGAAGAATGCTTCTTCCGCTTAACATGAAATTAAATAGAAGGTATAAAATAAGACCCTGGAAACGCACAAAGGGCTACTCTCTGTTGCTCTGAGGCTCTGAGAGATCACTGCTGCTCTGTCTATGGGGCAGCCTACCTTTTTTATTATTATTATTATTATTTGCTTACGTCAATAAAGTTGCTTTTGCCTTCCTCTGGCAGCTCACTCTTGAATTCTTTCCTGCATGAAGCCAGACCCCAGTTTTGGGGTCCACTTTCCTGTATCAGAAGAATCCACATGGCTCCTTGATACCATGGCCATCACTCCCTAACTTGATTATACCGTTCTGACAGTCACCTTTCTACAGACCAACTTGTTGAGTATGGTCTGTTAAAAATCTTCAGAGGAAGAAGCTCTTATATAATTACATGATATTTTCTATTAAAAAAAAATTTGTCCTTAAAATTTATTTTACTTTTAGAATATTTTTGCTTAAATTTCACAGCTTATTTATTTATTTATTTTGAAGGAAAGCTTGCTTACATTTGCCATCTATGCATATGTTTTTTTTTTCTTTTTTTCTATAAATTTAGAGGTTACTAATGAAGTTTTGGTACACGGACATATTGTATAATGGTGAAGTAATGGCTTTTATGCATCACTTGTGAATAATGTACATTGTACCCATTAAGTAATTTTTCATCACCTACCCTTCTCCTGCCCTTCTAAGTCTCCGATGTTTACTTTTAAAAATTAAAATATTTTATATGCAGACAGAGCTCCATCAATTTTGTCACATTAAATTATAATGATTTAATATAGAGGCTTTACTAAAAGACAACATACATTCTGAAATAGTAAACTTTGCCACTTTTGTAGGAGTGGCAATGAGATTCTATCAATTAATGTGCATCCAAACTTTTCTTTTGGTTGTTTATTCATTCAAATATATGTGTTGAGCAACTACTAGGTGTCAGGCACTCTTCCGAGTGTGGTGGATGCAAGAGGGGCTAAAAAGACAGGGTCCATCTCCTCTGGAACCCATTTTCTAGAAAAATGAGATAAGAAATCAATTATAAAATGTACTATACTATACTATAACATGATATAATAAAAGACATGGAGTTTTCTGATGACGAATACCAATTTTAGATAGACAAATCTGGTATTTTAATTATTATAAACAAGTATAAAGTGAACATTAATTTCTCCCCTCTCTATTGACAGCCACAAGTTGTAGGTTGTCAAATTATCTTTAGCTAGTTACAGCTCTTTATTCAACTCTCATCTAGTTTGCAATGTTATTAATAAGTGACTCCAAACATTGTTCAAAACAACATGAGCCTGGCCTTGCATTTAGCAATCTCCTTTAGAAAGTTCCAAAGCAAGAACTTCTCTCTTAAAAATTTAGGATGTGAAAATAGCTCAGTATGAGTTTACAAGTCTAAATACAACAATAATTTAGATGACAGCACTCTCACTTTTAAACAGATAAGGCGAATGATCTGATTTAGAAAGCAATAATATATCCAATTATGCTCTGCCGTCAACAGAAATAGGCTGAAATTAACCTGCTCAAAGTTGGTTTGGGAGATTTTATAACTACTGCACTTAAAGGTAATAAAAGTTCCCTAAACTCATTACTGTTACTATCTGAAGCCCCTGAGAATACTTGAGGTTTGTTGTGACTATATATCATTTGATGAACAAACTATGTTGCTATGACATTTACTTCACAAGCCGGAAATTCGATCATGAATAGATGTAGATTACTTCATGTTTAAATTAAAATTATTTATTCCATGCAGGCTATTAGGAATTCACTTAAATTTTCAGTATCTCAAAATTATTGCCCTTCAAGCTTCCCAATTACTGTTTTCCCCCAGGCCTGCTACCTGGCCCTTGTCACTAGTGCATGCTTTTTAGCAAGTGCCATTGGATAAAGTCAATATACCTCTAGGAAAAAAGATCATTGTAATAAACATTATTAGAATTTATGCAGTGCTTTTCATCTTCAAAGTGATTTGCAAATATTAATCACCGTTTAAGAATAGGACCCTACCGAGAGACCATTGAGTTCCAGGAATAACATGACAAACCTACAAATATTTCAGCCTAGAACACTTTGTAGTCTCTGATGGGGTAGGCAGCAAAACACTTTTACGTGAGGATTTCTTTTCTCCTTCATTGAGCTGCAACTTGCTACCTTTACTTAAAGAATCATCAGATTCGCTTCTCTCCTGAGCTTTACTCTGGACAAAATAACTATCTTCTAAGGCAAGTCTATCCAGATTTTAAAGTATGTTTTCAAAAACATCAAAAGACCTTAACATTTCTGATGTTTTCTCAAAAACTATAAATTTTATTTTTCATTTATTTTATTTGTTCCAAGGATATATTATTTACCTACCAAAATCTGGAGTTTAAGTTAGCTTATTATTTCAGTCAGGCTTATTTTTTTTAAAAAAGTGCTTATTTTCCTAAGAAAACCAAAGAAAAATAAATTTTTTCAACAGCTGGCTGGATAAATCATTTCAGAAAGCAAATATGTGTTTTAAGCGTCATTTTTTCACTGGAGACTGTTCTAAGCACTGTTAAGAAAAGGAATATCAAAAACAAGGGAAGAAATGAATTTGCCTTTTTATAAAAATTATTTTGCTGAAATAAAATTATTTTGCTAAAATTATTTGTAAAGATGTGAAAGAAAGCCTAACAGCTACTATATATAATTTCATGAAAGAAAGAAATTTTTAAGATGCAAATGTACAAAGTAAACAACCTTCAAATTTTAAGATAATAAAAGAAATCAGGATTTTGACATTTGATTTTCCCTGTAATCCTAATTGTATCCATGGCTTGTTATAAATGGTAGATCATATTTCCTGGTATAGGATTTACACATATAAACAATAATTCCATAGAACTCAGAATCTTAGTGTTCAAAGATACAGAGTAAGATCTTGACACACAAATAATAGGTCAACACACTTACACTTACGAATTTGATGGTGGTGAGATGAAAACGTTAAGTACAAAAAAAAACCACAAGTTGTTTTAAACTTTTGATTTTTTTAAGTAAACATTTTGAGTAATCATCATCATAATAACTGAACTTAATATAAAGTAATCTGCTTTTTTGCCAAGTAAAAATGTTTTAAAGCAGAACACATAAAACAAACTGCCATTCATTCTCAACTTTGTTTCACCAAAGGGTTGACATTTCACTACAAAAAAGCAGGAAAGTCATAATCTCCTAAATGTTCCACAAATTGTTCATTATGAAAATCTTATACAACTATATTAATTTTTATTGTTTTTTTCCAACTGGAAAATGAAAATATTATCACAACCTTGCCCTTGGGAACCACTGAAATAGAGCAGTGATTCTCAGTAGGTGTGGAAATGAGTTAGAATCTCTGAGGGTTCTTTGTGGTTTGAAAAAGCATACTCAATTTTAGTAATGTAAATCCAGTTAACAAAGCTCAACACGATTCATGAAAAGATAGAAAAAAAATTGAGAAAGTATTGTAGAGTATATGTGGGTTATGAAGGTTCATGAAACAGTCTTATACCAAAAGTAGTCACACTATGCAGCTTAATATGGAATTGTAGGACTATAAAGGAACCCTAAAATCTTGTAATCCCAACATCTCATTTGACAAATGAAGACACTGAGAAGAGTATTTAAATAATTTCATTTCAAAAACTGATAGGATTAGAATGGAATTATTTAATGTCAGCAAAACGACTACTATGTCAACATGACTGGACCATTTAGTGCCCAGATATTTGGTTACAGGTTATTCTGGGTGTGTCTGTCCTGGTGTTTGTGGATGAAATTGACATTTGAATTGGTAGACTGAGGAAAGCAGATTGCCCTCCTCAATATGGGGTGGCCCTTATGCAATCTGTTGATGGCCTGAAGAGAACAGAAGGCTGAGTTAAGGAACAATACTTTCTTTCTGCCTGATGGTCTTTGAGTTGGGGTATAATCTTACCCTGCCTTCAGATTTGGACTTAGACTGGAGTTTGCACCATTGGCTCTCCTGGTTCAAATATATGAACCTGGTCTGGAACCAAAGGCTCTCCTTCATCTGGAAGTCTCACTTCCTTAATCTCATGAGTAAATTCTTTATAATCAATCTCTCTTTCTCTCTCTGTACCTCTATACACACACACACACACACACACACACACACACACACACACACTCTATTGGTTCTTTCTCAGGAGATCTCTAATATAAGTACTGAGTTCAACAGCAATGTGATTGCCAAATTCTAGAATTCCAGAACAAAAAAGAAGTTTGCTGAATTATATAGGTAGTTTTACAGCAAATGAGGTAATAATTAGGGTACATAGGAATGTATACTCCACCTTGCATTTCAAGGTAGAGAAGGATAATACATAGAGGCATAAAAATACTGTATTTACTTAGGGGAGGTAATGATTATGTTATTACACTTGGAATCCACGTAGGTCACAGGCTATTGCTCACCATTTGCATTTGATTTTGAAGATTGCTTGCATGCCCTTGTGTGAGTCACCCTCTGGTGTATAGATGAAGAAGGGACACCTAGCTGGAAGGATTATAGTGTGGACAAAAGAAGAGGAGAGAAAATAGAGCTGAGTTTGAATTTAATATTATCCATGGCTTCATAGTATCATATTTCCTCTGTGTTGAGTCTCCTAATCCTTACTCCTGGTTCTTTTTCTGGCCATTTCTAGGCACAATCACAATTTTTTGGTGAGAAAAATGTGGAGTCATTTCCATACTTTCTGTAAGAAGTCTGTATTTCTTCCAGTAAGAAGAATGGAAATGAGCTATCATGTTTATAAAAGTTTATATCTGTAATCCACTCCATCCAGAGAGGGATCCACTGGACATCTTCCCTGAATTGTCAGAGGAGAATATATATCACGTAGAACATTTCCACGAAATGGGTTGACAGAACCACCACTGGTTTCATGCTTTAGTGCCATTTAGTGTCAAGAGTCCTTCTTGACAACTCGTTTGCCTTGAAGCTGGTTTGGATTTTTACATAAACAAAGACTGAATCTCTTTTCCTAGCATGTTGGATACTTAAAGAAATGCAGTAACTTATTCCAACAGGGGTTTAATTCATAGCAGCAGATAACAGCAGCTCCATTACTGGCAACTTACAATGTTCCATGCACCATGCCACATAGTCTATGTACATTATGATCTATAATCCTGATATTAGTGAAATGGAGATGTTAGAAGACATGTCCAAAATTTTACTAAGAGATTCAATTGTACCAAAGCACATGCTGCTTAATATTAATGCCAAATTATATTCTAAAATAAATCAGTGGATTAAAATATAAATTACATTGGATATTGAATAATACAGACTTTTACTATTCCAGAAATCACGAACTAAAGAGCAGTCTGCAAACATATAAGAGTCATTGATTAGAACTGACTTAACTTTTGAACACACACTCAAATGACTATGTGTCTAATTCATTTAATCAGTGGAAACAAAAATCTCACAGTATATTTAACTCTCAGTCTCCACGTTGGGAAGAAGGACATAAATCTTGTCTCTCGCCAAATTATGGAAACCATTAAGACTATATGCCAGCACTGGTATCTCTGGTCAGTACAGATGTGTCTTGGACAGGAAGCTGTTAACAGGAGTGTGCCAAGCAGTAGTCGTTGATGCTTATTTGTTTTGCTCCATAAAAGCACAGCCAGATCATATGGCATCAGGGAGAATAAGGCTCATTAATTTGCACTGTGTGCTTGACACACTATTCAGGCAAGGAGCAAGTTCTGAATTATGGAAAGCCATTGTCCATCTGCTGCTGATTACGTGGGGGCATTTCAGAGAGTTCTAAAACGCTTTTAAAAATAAAAATGACGAAATTCAATATGGAGGATTGTCTGATTTGAGGATTGTGAGAATAGTTCAAATATTTTCAACAGAATTAAGAGGTCGCACCATGTCAAGAAGGCAAAATTCATTTGACCACTTCTCACACCTTGCTGCCCAGGATGACAAACCTGATTGGCTCGGAGCCCTAGGAGGCTGACAGCAGGGACAGGCCCCTCAAGGCCGATCGTGAAGGAAATGAGATGGTTCCATAGCATGATATTGGCCCGGCCATTAACCTGACCTTTTACCAGACTCCTTTTTCCACACTGTGTAATCCCAAGAAGTGAGGCCACTACCTGAAATAGGTTCACTCCAGAGAAGAGTCAACGTGCAAAATCTTCCTAAACCCTGGTTAGTGTAGGATTATTTGTATAGCTGGAGCAGAGACTGGCAAAAAGGTTTGGCCAACATGTAGAAAACCTGGTCAAATAATTCTGTTCCCAGATTTCTTTTTTATATAAAAATAAGGCCACACACATTGTTATTCATTTGTATTAATTACCTGAGACTTGATCACACGGCTTGAACTTAGGAGAATATGGAACCAGGTATAAAAGGTTAAAGTTTGCTGTGAGCAATTGCTTACCATATACCAGAGTTGTTAGAAGACAATTTTAGGTTGGTGGTCATTTCCCTTTATTTCATTTCTTTGCTCTAAAGCACTTTTTTCTGCTATTATTATTATTATTATTATTATTATTAAACTTTCTAAAATTTGAGCTGAGAAGAACATCATGTATATTGAAATATTATTGGGCACAAATAGCTCTTGTTCCAACTTGATTCAGTGGTAAAAGTACACCATGCTTTGGAAAGGCATATATTTTTAAAGAATCTCAACTGTAAACAAATAATTGTACTTTATTTGGAAATAGGGCAAGATTTTAAGTACTGAAATAAATTACCTGCAGTGTGTAATAGTGTACATTTTAGCTATGGTAACTATGAGCCTATTTAGTATTAATCGTCATTATTGAGAGGAGTGATTTTTACTCTCTATATAAGTAACTTAAAAGACACAGCACTTACAACTTTCCAGACTAATTTGGCACCGTTAAATGTATGTAATCATGTGTGAACTTTAAAATTCAAAAGTGTTTAAAATTGTTTTATTAATGTCCCATAAATATTTACAAGATCTTAATAATATACATTTTTTTTTCTTTCCAAACAAGTCTGTATTAAGAACGTCTCTTGTGGTGAAAGCTGGAGAACATATTTACAGAATGATTTGCTTTCAAAAAACTCTCAAAGATTTGTGGTTTTTATTCATCGTATAAGTGGCTGAATAGCAAAACCGTAAAAAATCATAACGACAATTGACAGGAAATAGGTGCTAGGTTCTAAGACTTGAATTCCTCTGGAACTCAAACCTGCAAAATATAAAAAGAAAACAATATCTTCAGAAAAAGTAGAATTGTTTGTTAGATTAATTTTTCAAGACCCAAAATGCATACTACCATTTCTCGTTTAATAACGTATTTATGACACTTGTTTCATTCACAGTATATTTAATTCGGGGAGATGTCTTTACCCTCTGTCCTAGGATGTCTGTTTTCAATGTAAAAACGCAAAAGAAAAATGCCTAAATTGGCAAAGTATTCCTAAAGGGCAGATTAGGATTGGCCAAAATTGGAGGGCTAATAGACTTTCACTCAATCACAGCTTCAGGCAGATGAGTGAGTGATTCTTCTAAAGCAAAAATAAGAGATTATTATTACATGCTAAGTCTGATTGACTAGTGTTGGCCTGCTTAGAAAATTGCATTGAGAAGGATTTGAAAGTTGTGACTCAGCTCCTTCTGAATGCTATGCTTGATTAGTGATGTCTGCCACACATCTGGGAAAGGGGTTACATGTCCGTGTGCTTCATGTTTGCCATTCCTACTGTAAGAGGCCTTCAAGAATCCACACACAAAAAAATTCTGATTTTTGTGCCAATAGAATGAATCATGGATTGATTATACATCAAAGACATGCAGTTAATTTTCTTTTTTTCTTGGTTTTCAAATGAGGAAACTACAAAACTGTTTGCCATGCATATGCATATTGTCATTTTGAAGGATTATTTCAGGGAAAATTTATCCCATCATCACCTTTTGCTCACAATTGAAGGTTCATTTTTTTCACCCAACATTTAAACAAGATTTGGAAAGTTTAATGGAGCTGGATTTATTTCATGCTGCAGCTGTCTAAATGTAAAACGTACGATAGCAACGGTGACTCAACTTACTTGACATTTTTGGAATCCTAATTTCCTCACTGCTGCTTCCATCCCCGCCATCACTGACGGTCCTTATCTCAATCAAGTAGTCTTCTTCAAATGGAACCAGAAGCTCAGCGGATGTGTTGTTTGTTTCCAAAATATGAGTTTTACTATGTCTGTTTTGCCGGTACAGAATCTAAATAAAATGGCGAATCAAGTTAACACGGACGTGCTGCTTTGCTGAGGTTCAGACAACTGTTCTAGAACACTGTACGGCGTATCTTTATAAATGCTGTGCTCCTCAGATGCAAAACCCAGGTGATGTCTTTTCTTTAAATTTAGTTATTCTTGTTAAGAGAACGATTTCTATTTTGGCCAATGTGTCTCCGGATTGAGAGTAGATTTATCTCTATTAATTAAATAGCTTGAGGGTATTATCTTCGGAGCTTGCTGTGAAAAGTCACTGTTTACTTTGGACCCAATTCAAATGTCTAATATAAGCCTCTGCCAAGACATGATGTCCATTACCACCGATAGAAATGATTTGCTCTTGTATTTGACTATACTCTCGTTAGATTTCTTTTGTGTTGTTAGAAGATCATATCATGCTGTAGCCTAAGTTCTAGAAATTCTACTTAAATATAGTCTTTGACCTCATTTCTCATTTTACATCCACTACCCACATATGTCATCATCTTTTGATGGCAAGGGGAGTGACTTGGAAAAAAAGATGTTGCATCCTGTAGAATTTTATTTTTTTTGATGCTCCATAACACATTACTGGACTTCAGAATATAAAATCTTTTCAATGAATAATTTAAAAGCTGCAAGGGTATTTTCAAAAGAACTTCTTAAAAGATTCTTATGTTTCCATAGACCCACAACTTGTTTTCTATTTGGTTGCTACATGTCTCATCCCTAAGTAGTGTAATTAATATGATTAAAGGAAAAACTAAATACTTACCTTGTAGCCCAGCACTTCAGACTCATTTTCCATGGTTTTTACATGCTCCCAGTTCAAGCATAATTTTGAATTTGTCAGCTTCCAGGCAATGTTTGCCGGTGGTTGGCTTGGAGCTTTAAAAAGATAATCAAAGATCCAAATGAATATTAATTAGTTCATGGTCACTGTATGACGCATCAACATGAAAATAAAAAATATGTCTTTGATGATTAGCATAGAAGGAGCTAAAATGTTTTCAGTTTCAATTGAAATATCATATTAATTCTAATCAGAGTAAGCAAATTTATTCAAATTCCGGTCATTGGGGAATGTCTTCGTGACAGACTTATGAATTAATAATGGCTTGCTGCATGTCCGGTACTAATTTATTAATCACTGCTGTTGAGTTTGTTTACTTTATCATATATTAATATAAATAAATGGAGGATCTCCTTATCTAGGGTTCCATTGGCCATCAGTTGATGAGCATGTTTAGCAAATTCAAGCTGCAAATATTTTATATACATCAACACAGAGATGCTCATTCCTAATAGTCTTTTACTTTATAACATTGGATTAGATAGGACTTTAGCTATAAGTAACATAACCAACTCAAGGTATTTTAAACAAAATATTAGTAATAGATTGTACAAGATTAAGGGGAATGTCTCAGAACTTGGAGGAATGCAGCAGAGTCTCAAGAGAGACCAAAAAGAAAAAAAAAAAAAAAATCCACAAAACCAAGAAGTTCCTCCCTGCTTCTCACAGCAGTATTTCCTGCATGCTATCTTGCTATAGACCATTCCTTTGTTGTTCTCATTGTTCATGGCAGAAATCATGATTGCTTATCACGTCTTAAGTTTGAAACTTCTCCTATTCAGAGATAGCTCAGACTAGAATTCCTAGGGGAATGCTGACTGAATTTGGCCATATGTCTATGTTAGCTTAATCATGTGTGGCTGGACAGTGAGAAAGATGCATGCCATTTAATATAAATAGAGCTGCTGGGAACCCAGAAAAGGGAAAAAATATCACACACTGTCTGATCATCCCAACGGGTGTCTACTCTAAATCTGAACGGTTGCTTCAGTTCCTTGAAATTAATGTTGTCTGGGAGAGAGGTGGTGGGAAGTAAGGGAGGAAAGATTTAGAATCAGCCTTCTAAAGCAATGGATCTAGTCCAGCTAGAGAATTTGACGTACAAGAAAACTAGAGTCCAGGTTGGGAAGTCACTTATTCAATGCAGCTAATGATAGGCTGAGTCAAATCAGAATCCTGCTCTATTGGTTTCCTACCTAGTATTTCTCCAGGACAGCACAGTGCGTCTCAAAGACTTTGAGTCTACATGACTATTTTTTGAGACTTAAGAAACTGGAGAGATTAAAAATAATTCAGCTGGAGAGCAGAGGCAAAGATAAAACTGCCCAGCCAGATGTTTTTGGCGTCTTTTTTGAATTTGTGAGGCTGAATGAGCATAATATTTAATTCATTACAACGCTGATGGAAATGAATTTTTTTTTTTTTTTTGGAGTTTTGACTCAACTGCTGTTTAACGTACATGTCACTGGAAGGTTCACATCCTGCGGGATTCAGGCATCTCACATTGCATTACCGTAATTCCCTTTCCTCCCCAAACCCACTGGGATATCACGATTGTTCATCCAGCCACTTACAGCACAATCGGGATGTGGTAGAGAGAAAAATGTTTCCTTTTATGTTCCCATGAGGCTCAGTTCTTATGTTATTGTGGACTTGTCACATTGGATTATAGTTATTTTTGGTCATGTGTTTTATCCTAAATTTCTTGAAGACATGTGCCTTGTTCAACTGTATTTCCAGCCCCTAGCACAATGTCTGGCACACGGGAGGCATGCAATACATATATATGTTGAATAAATGACTGTGCAATAACATGGCTAAAGAAAAACACTCAGGGTCCTGTGTCATTTTGTCAGGTCACATTGATTACCACTGAGCTACGGGCAGACACATAGGAGAAACAATACAACCAATCTTTTCAAGGCCAATTGCCATGGTCAGACTCATAGTAGTCCGTATGCATGTACAAGATGGACAGGACAACTGGATTGACCATGTTCTAGTATATTTCTTGACAATGCAAACCCAGCTACAATTAAAGGCCTGCAAGTTTTATGCTTAGTAAGCACTCAATGCAAACTTGTCAATATATTTATTTCTGAAAGGACTGGACAGCAACAATAATGATTTTGTAACTATCCTTCCTCAACTTATTCCAAAGGGCATTTTCTAACGTTGTTCTTAGCTACAAAAGAGATAATATCAAAATTCTCACAAGATATCACAATTTTGATATCTAGTATACTCTGTCAACACATTTCTTTTATCTCTATTCTTTAAAACTAAGCACTGATATTAATAACATCATATAATCAATACTGAAAAAAATAAATTCACCAATTTTATATCATTAGAAGTGATGGATTCTGAAGATCTTATCTATTTCTGTGTCCGCTTTGTCCATTTTAGAAACAAAGTATTACTTTCGACACTACAAGTCCACTGAGGAAACAACAGGCTAGAAGCCAGAAAGACTAATTTCTACCAACTACGTAGAGAAGCAGTTTGTGATGCTGGAAATAACCTTGTCATTGACATTTGCCTTTGTTTCCCCATCTACTAAAGCAGAAGCAAGACATCTCATGGGCATAAAAAGAAAAGTGTTCTACCAAGAGTGAGTCTTGGTATGAATGACCAATTGTATGGATTATTTAGATTGTTCTACATCTCTTGCTATCTGGGACAAGGAAAGAGCTGGGCTTTGACATCAGAGAGATTTGAATTTGTACCCAGTTGCTTCCAAGAGTCCTCGTTTTCCCATCTTTGAAATGAGACTAATAATTGCCAGTTTTTAAGATTCTTAGCTTGTATGAAATAAAATATGAAACATCCCATTCCTCCCTTGGTCAGTGGTACATATTAAAAAGTGCAATAACTGTTCATTCTCTTGTTTAAGAGTACAGTTCTCCACTGCGGTGTTATGACATAATCAATTTTTCAATTGTCTTTAAAGTGGTTTGTTACTAATAACACAATTCCGAAGTTTGCAAAGGATCCACTTTTTAAATATAATTAGCATATATTCGAGATTTCCTCTTCATAATATTGCTCTTACTCGGATTCTTTATGTGCTTTTTCAAAGAGAGATAAAGTGGGAGAGTCTCGGCTAATTATCTGGGAAGTTCTTATAGTTTATAGCCTTTCTTATCTTTGTCCCTGAATGTTTATTGTTTATCCAATGTCAGTCCCTTATATCTGGTATTTAAAAAGAGAAGCTTCTGGAGCTGCTTTAGAAGGTCATCACCTTAATATGAGCACTATTAACAGTTCTGATTTGATGTGGTTGATTAAACTGGATTGCAGATATCAATGATGGAATTAAGGTTTCTATTACCTTGAGAAAAGAAAACACTGTCACCTGGGTATGAAACACATGTCATGATACGTGTAACAAGTTTGTCAGCGTTGAACTCAACAACCAAGCACTTTTCTAGTTTTTTTTTTAAATCTTTCCAAGCAATATCCAAAGACTGAATCATTTTCTATTAATCAAATGACAGAGCAACATTAAACTAGCCCTTCACAGCTCTAACGGTTTCCCTGTAATCAATTTTTCTGTAGATGGCATTTATATTCAACTGTAGTTCACACTGTGAACTCAATTCAAAAACAACTTCTTATGTTACACTTCTAAGTAACAGCATGGGGTTGACATTTGGGCAAAAAAGAAAGAACATAAGTGCAAGATGAAATAAAAGCTTAATGCTTTCTTTATGTCTAAATATGGATTGATTGCATATTTACAGCAAAAAGGAATCCAGTACAGAGTGCTAGTCAGTCAATGTCAGGGGCCAAATTGAGCCAAAATTTGCAAACACTTTCTGATACAGTGTCTGAATACTTGTTTCTATATAAAAAGTGTTTTGTTTGTTATATTTTTCCTTCTCCTTTGGAATTGATGTAAATAGTTTTTTTTTTTTTTCCTTTCCTTGTAAATCTAAACTCCACTTAAGTTATGTCTATGTGGATCACAGTATATTTGCAGTCTCTCTGAGTTGCCTTTTGGAAATATATCATCTTCACTAAGCTGTGGTACTTACAATGGAATCCCTGATATTTATTTAAGAACAATAATAATAGCACTAGTATAGTCATCATCATCATCATCATCAATAGCAACAATAATAACTAACGCTGAAGAAGCTTTGCACATGCTTTTTTTTCTTCATCTTACTTTTTTATAATTCATTTCATTTCTTTGTCCTTTTCTTGTTTTTGGTTGCCTCCCCTCTAAAAGAGAAATCACCTGAAGGTAAGGATCTTGCCTGCTTCATTGGCCATTAGGTTCTCAGCACTTAACCCTGTTCATGGCTCATGGGAGGCATGATTTCTTGAGTGAATGACCGAATCATCCTATTTTTCCCAACAAAGGCTCTGTCTTCTGTTTAGCTTAGTCAATTAGAATATGCAGATATTTTGATAACTGTGAGCTCTACTTTCTCAGATTCTACAATGGAAGATCAAATATCAGATTAAAAATCGAAACAGTGACAGTCTAAATGTGTGATGAATGAAGAATTTTTTTTTTTTTTTTTTTTTTGCTGTTACCACTTTTCAGAGGTAATCTTGATGTCATCTCAAGGACATAGAAAATCAGAGTTACACCCAGGGATAGCATTATTTGGCATCAGGGCTATCTTCAATGTTTCATTAAAGCTGTTTCTCATCTATGCTTTGGATGTCCTTCTATGACCCTTAAAGAAAACTTCTGCAACAGATTTTTAAAGAAAAAGAAAGCAGAAAGTAGCTGTGCTTTCCTATTTTAAAAAATGCAAAGGAAGTGAAATCACATAAAAGAGGAGCATAATAATACACGTTACCCACACTGAGCCCTGGTGTATGACAGCCTCTGGGTCACTGTGGTGTACCTTATATCCTCCTGTTCTCAGAGCAAACACGAGAGGTAAGTATCATCTGTGCTTTCTAGATGACAAAATGCATTCAGAGTTATCAAATAATTAGACCTGTCACACAGATAGTATTAATATGTGGCTGAGCTGGGATTCATATCCAAATTTCACTCACTCTGAAGTCCCATTCTAACTCTTTCCAACACTGTCTCACAATGGGCCAAAGTTGTAAGAACTCCCAGAAAAGAAAAATGTGAATACTTGAAAGAGGAAACTTTCGTTAAATTATGGAGTGGCAGAAAGGACGTTTGACTGTTGATAGGTGTGGCAGGAACACTACAAGCTGAAAAAATTCCATGAAGACAGGTAAGCGAACTTCAAACTTTAGAAGACAAGTAAAGGTGGTACTTCTAGGGCTAGATAAAGAATGGGATAGAAGGAACTTTCAGATAGATTATGAAAGATCTCGTCTGCCTTCTTCTTAGTCTTCAGTCTCTGGAATAGAGGAGACAATGGCATTTGGTGGGGAGCAGAGGAATGTGATTGCATTTTATGAAGAAAAATCTCAAAGCAGTTTGAGGTTTAGACTGAAGATATGGGAGTTGGGAGGCAGAGGGACTGTTTAGATGGAGAAGAAGATTATGAACAAGTCCAGTGGTCACGAAATGAAGAGCTTTCATGGTCAGAGTGTATAAGTCTAACAGATGTCATGACAAAACTTTTCTAGCATTTGTGTTCTCCAATGTAGGAATTAAAATCCCAAGCTCTTTGATATGTTATAATAATTCAGTGAGATATGGTATGAGAAAAAAAAAAACTAATACAGGGCTGGGGACACAGAAGTAGTTAATATTTTAAAATTGTGCTAAGCAAAATAAGCACCCCCCACAAACATATTCCCATCCTAATTCCTAGGCCCCATAGAAATGTTACTTTAAATGGTAAAGAGGAGTCTTCAGATTTGATTAAGGTAAAGATCTGGAGATGGGGAAATAATTCCGGATTACTCAAGGTAATCGCAAGGGTCCTTTCGAGGGAAAGAGAGAGACGAGAGAGTGAGAGTTAGAGATTTGATGACAAAAGAAGAGGGTCATACAGTCAAAGATCTGCAGGGACCCTACATGGCTGGCACTGAAGATGGAGGAAGGAATCACAAGCCAGAGGATGTAGGTCATCTCTAGAAGTCAGAAAACAAGGCAACGAATTCTCCTCCGGAGCCTCCAAAGTTGGTGCAGCCCTTGCACACACCTTGATTTCCACCCAGTCAAACCCACTTCTGACTGCTGACCTCCAAAAATGAGAACAAATTTGTATTGTTTGAAAACACTGTGTTCATGACCATCTATTACAGCCGCGATAGGAAACTGGAACAGTTACTATTCCATTTTCGCAATGTCTGTGATATAGACTGTCAAGAGAATGAAGCTAGAGGACTGATTGGCATTCAAATACAATAGGATGGAGACTTCTACAGCCTTCTTCCTCTTAAGTGCTTGTTGGCTATTTTTATAATGACACTGAAGCTTATAGGCTGGTAAAGGCCAAATTTAAGAACTATTGAAATTATATTTTGGTGAAAGAAATTAGGAATTATAAGGGTTCTTTGATATAGTTAAGAAGGCTGAATGCTTAAAGAAACACTAATTTTCACTTTAAATTTTCTGACTATCTTTTCACTTTTCCCTTGGTAGGTATATTCCATGTATGTTGGGTGAAATTTCTTGTTAATTGAACTGTTTTCAAAAGATGTATCTCCTATTCTTTGATGAGTTGATCATGTGTTAACTGCCAGACTAAGCACCAATAATGTTCTTGGTGTTTAATATAAATTTTAGTCAAGCCCATTTGTAGGACCAATTGGGACAACTGAATAAACTTGTTGTCATAAACAAGATTTCTGCTTAAACACATAGAATAGGTTAGCACAAACTAACACAGGTTTAATTTAGGTTGCATGGACTATCAAACTAAATCTCAGTCAAATTCTTTCTGAGATTTTCTGTATGTCTGTCATATATATTGTATACCTACATGCACATATATATAAAATATGCATGTCTTATGTATGTCATTTGTCATATAGATATATCTCTCTTTTTGAAGTAAATAATTAGTTCATTGTTCAAGCTTCAATCCACCTTAAAATAGTCAAAGGGATTATGTATAATAAAAGTTGACCTGAATCTGGCTCTATAACTGCACTAAAATGTCAGCTTATCATGACACAAATCTGTGTGTTCTAAAAATACTATTTTTACTCACTTTTAATCACCCTTGATTTTGCTTGAGATAGAAACTGAATCGCACATAAGAGGTTTTTGTGAGTTTGGCATCTCTCAATCAGCTAGAACTAAATGTCTAGGCAATCTTAAAACTGCTGATTGATTAGAGATTTCCATCCAGATTTGCAGAAAAAAGTCTGAAGGAGGCAGCCTACCCCAGAAGGAACACAGAAGCAAATCATACATACAGGTATCTGGCAACAACTTAATCAGTTTAGTGAACTTTGAGAACAACACGAAGAGGAAAAGAACTACATCTTTGGGCAACCCATTCTTGAGAATCACTCATAGCCCCTCCTGTCTCAAACTGGGTGGATGGGAGGAAAGCTGGTTCCGGAATTTTTGGTCTATACATATTCTCCCCTTGAAATGAACTGATCCTGGAGGCTTTTTGCTTATATGTTTTATTTTTAGCAGTTCCATAGCACTTTGTACTTTCCAACATGCACTCACAATCAGCATCTCGTTTGTGCCTCATCGATAATTTGGGAAGGCTGTGAGGACAGAGAGAATTTCCATTTAACAGAAAGAAAAAAAAAAAGCAATTTATGTAACCAAAATGTTCGTACCCCTGTAATACTCTGAAATTTAAAAACATTTTTTTAAAAAAGAAAATTAAAGCATAAAAATGGAATGTCTTGTTCTGTTTTCAGTCATGAGTTAGTGATGCACCCCAGAATGGGAACACAGGTCTCTGACAGCCAGTCTGGTGATGTGGAGATAATTGGATAATCTATTTCATCAAGGACATATTAATTGAAAAGATTTAATTGAAAAACTTTAATACCATTTGATTTCCAAACTCTACTCAACCACCTCTTCTTTCCAACACAGAGGAGTTGTCAGAATACGGCATTTACAGGCAAGCTAGATTTGTCCTTATGTCAGTGGCAATACATTTTTCTTAGTCTTTCTCAGAATCCAGCAGCTATATTTGTTATTTTCTGTTCATCAGGATTCAGAAGACAAAAGATGTGTTTTCAAAAACTTATGTACACTGGGCGCGGTGGCTCACGCCTGTAATCCTAGCACTCTGGGAGGCCCAGATGGGTGGATTGCTCGAGGTCAGGAGTTCGAAACCAGCCTGAGCAAGAGCGAGACCCCCGTCTCTACTATAAATAGAAAGAAATTATTTGGCCAACCAATATATGTAGAAAAAAACTAGCCAGGCATGGTGGCGCATGCCTGTAGTCCCAGCTACTTGGGAGGCAGAGGCAGCTGGATCGCTTGAGCCCAGGAGTTTGAGGTTGCTGTGAGCTAGGCTGATGCCACGGCACTCACTCTAGCCTGGGCAACAAAGCGAGACTCTGTCTCAAAAATAAATAAATAAATAAATAGCTTATGTATGTGAATAATTTGTTTATTAATGACATATAAGGAATGCATAAACATTATCCAATCACAAAATTACCTATTGCAGCTAGCTACTAGGAAGTCTTTTCAGTTCAAACCTCTGCTAACTTACTACGAAGTTTCCTATTATGAAGTATTTGTGCAGTGCCAGACTAAGTCAGAAAACAAAGGCAGCAACAATCAGCCACTCTTCTTTTATTCCATAGATGCTGACTACCTGACAGACACCTCGCTGATTATCAAGAAAGAAAAGAAGAAAAAGAGTCCATCCTTAGATTCCAGGGGCTTCTAAGTAAACTATAGTGCTAAGAAGATATCCTAAAAGGAAAGATCTAGGTGCATCTGACAGTGCCAGGGTGGACTCTAGGACTCAAACGATAAACAAAACAAACATGAACAAAAACCATTCACTAAGCATTTATTAAAGTATATGCTGGGCACTTGTTATTAATAATCTCTTTCAACCTTGAACGAAATCCTATGAGAACACAAGTACTATTTTCTCCTCATCTTGCAGGTGAGGCTACTGAGACCCTGAAGGATAAATAACCACCTAACGTTCCAAGGATGGAAGGTCAGTTTTGAACTCATTTGAGGGGAGCGTATCTAAGACAGTGTGCTGAAACCTTACACTCTCCTGTCTTTCATCTAGGTACTAGGAGAATTTCCTCTTTTGGAATTCCAGAAAGATCAAAACAGTTTATTTTGATTATCACCAGAAGGTTTCAATGATTATCCATATTTAAGGGACACATCAACTAGCCAAACTACCCAAGCAGTACAATGATGAGGAGGGGAGAATGAAATGGACATTGAGTGAAGCAATAGGTTTCTATTCATGGATCAATCTCACCCCCTGCATTGTGATGTGTACTTACGGGATTTTTTGGTGGTGACATTGACTGGGGGGCTTGAGGGCCCTGTCCCAGCAGTGTTGTAAGCTCTTACAGAAGCGAAGTAGATGGTATTAGCTTTCAGCCCTGTGATGTTCTTGGTTGTGACATTCCCACTGACTCGAATTTTACCAATCATGGATTCTTTGGAATCATCTGCCCAGTATAATACCTGAGTATTAAAAACACAAAACAAGCAGGTCACTGTTTCTCAACAACTATCAATCCCAAGGGGTATGGGAAGAAAACAGGAGCATAGATGACAAAAATGTTTTCTAATTGAAACGGTTACACAATGATGACAAAATAACTGAAGACTAAACATTTATAGTGAAGAAATTAAAAATATAACATATAAATACAAATTCACAATGGAAATTAGAGAACCTAGGCTTTTTTTTGATTAGCAAAATAAAGTGTTTCATGAGACATCTAAAGGTTACCAGCTTTAATAAAGGATATATAATAAGCTAAGCCGAAATAAATTTCATATGATCAAAGACTTTGATTATAAAGTTTTACTATTGACATTTTCTCCAGAGTTCTTTTAATCACGGATTAATTTCATTTACAGTGAGCTCTTCTTAGGTGTTAGCATTGTTTTAGGTACATTGAGTGTTGAGGAAATATGATTGAGAAATTAATGAGATGTGGCTCATAAGATCATTATTTTATTATATCGCCCAATATGGCTATATTAAAGACAGAAACAGGGGTTTGCAGGGTTTTGCTCTGAAGAAACATATGAACTCATTAGTTTGCCTATCAAGGGCTGCGTCCTCTTGGGAGGGCTCTCAAAGCTCCAGTACAGATGCATTCCAGGAAGCTTCTCTCGGGCTGTGAGGCCTTCCTGTTCTTGAAAGACAAGGCAGGTAACTATCTGGCTCACAGGATGGGAGCCAGAGACAATGAGTGCCCTAGGCAAGAGATGCACCCCTGTGGTTATGAACAATTTGTTTTATACAGGTGGGCTTCCTGCTGTCTCCTGACTGTCTGCCTTAAGTCCACAATAACTAGATCAAAGAAATATAGAGCCAGGATACCTCTTTGTTATTCCTCTGCTAATTGTTAGCTATCTCTTAGAACTTAGAAGTTAGTCCTTAAAAGACTTTGTACCTGTTTGTTCACCTAGATAGATCAGAATTTGTTAGAAGCCCTTTGAAAGAACTTTTGACCCTAACCCACTACAACTGGTAATTGATATCTGTGACTATAAAAACCTATATGAATCTAACCTCGGGGCCGCACTACTGACGGAGATGTGGTGTAGACTCCTGAGTACCCCTGGTTTATCTAAATTTCTTTATATAAATCTATAAAACTATTCCTTAGTATTTGTGTATTCTTTTATTCTCTCTATTTCCTATCAATTTCTTATCCTCGGTGGTGACAACTACCTAAGGGACCTGCTTCCGTGGGGAACAGCTGATCTCCTCGCAGCCCTGTGCCCCGCAATTGAGAAAGAAAAAAGAGAATAAAGCTTAGCACTTGTTTTCAAGCCCTTTATCATCTAGCTAAGAGGTTAGACTATGTGAAAAACAATAATAGGACGCATTGCAAAGAAACGATATAGAAAAAAATGCTGTAAAAATTTGAACAAAGACAACATCAGGGATTGATGAGATAAGAGTTCAGAGAGAAGAGGAGACTATAGATGAGCTTTGAGACACAAAGAGGGTTCAGATAAGTGGTAAGGTATTTTCAACATGGAGAGGCAAAGACACCTACCACATGAGTAAGACACGAAGGTTCATGTAAAAAACAAAAAGTGCAAAATAAAATTAAGGATATTTACAATCATACATTTATTCTAACTCCAAAATACAACAGACTATGTTACCCATTTTGTGAATCATTGGATTCTTAAGTTGAGCAATGAGCAACTAACAATTTTCCCTAAACACATCCTCATCCCTGAACTTTTTGAAAATGAAAGCCTACAAATGTGACTTGCCCCATTCTTCATACACTAAAAAGAACAGATTTAGGAGAATCTAACTATTTTCATTATCACTATGTGCCTTTTCCAAGATGATTACATCTTTTCAAGTCATACTCCAATTTTCTGAGAATGTCCCCCCGTGAAATTCTTTTATGATTTAAGATCATTGAGGATTAGATTTTACCTCTCCCCAAGAAACAAAATGGCTGCCACTTGACTGATTAAATAAGAAAATCATCTGATCACTTTTGAAACATTTTCTTGTGCTAAGAACACTTTCATTCCCATAGTATGTGACAGGGACTAGGTTAGCAGTATAGGACTGTCAAACAGGAGCTAAGGTATGGTTGGCTGGAGCATTCACAAGGGGAAGTGAAATTAATCTGGATTACCTCATAGCCCAGCACTCTTCCAGTGTTTCTATTCCAGGCAATCGCATTCCATGAAACCTCCATTTCAGAAGCAGAAAAACTCTGGACAGAAATTCCCCTCGGGGCCAACTGAGGTTCTACCATCCAGAGAAAGACACGACCATTCTTAGCAGAGTGGAAAACAGAATGCAGAATATGCATAGAGTCTCAAGGAAAACCACTCCGGAGCTGACTGACAACTTACCATCTTCTCCGGAGTAGACAATGGACACAGTACTCAGGGATCCTTCACCTTCATTATTATATACACCCACTTTGACTTCAAAGGGAGAAAGTGGGATGATGCTCTCATTTCTGTAAATAAACCTTGACGATTCTACAGATGCTACTCTTTCCTTGGTCCAGGTTGTCGAGCCTACTGGCCGGAACATGATGATATATCCAAATCCCTCTCCATTCTGTAGCTCTTCTGGAATTGACTTGGGCGGAATGTGATCAATCATTGAGTATTTGCAAAAATATTTTATTGAGCTATTACAATGTTTATTGATTATCTGGCATTTCTTCTGTAGAGACAAACATGGGTATTTGCCCTGTGTAATGATGAACTTAAAATACTTTTATTTGGAATGCCAATTAGAAAAATGACCACAATTAAAGGTACTCAGATAAATAGTTGAAGCTTCAAATACAAATATAAAACAGGCTTCGCATATTTATATCTTTTTCTTTGATCACTCATAAATTGTCATAATAAAATACCTTACAAGATTTTATGATATAAGCTAAAATATAATTTTGACATGAATTTTAAAACTCAGCACAAAATTAACTTACTATTTATTTCAAGGCTAGATGTTTTCCTTTCACAACATTTTCAACAAATTCTTGTAAAATGTGGGTAATTATTACATAATAACATACAGTTTAAGATATGGAGTACTTCTAAAAAAAAAAGTAGCAAAGTCTTTTTTAGGAATACATCTTCATTAGTAGCACCATCGTGTGCATTTTTCCTGACATAAAAAAATGCGTTACTAACTCATGTAGAGATCAAATTCTTTATAAAATACATTTCAAATCTACAATTACTAAAATTATAAGACAGAAATAGAGACACGTTTCCCAAGAACTCTGCAGATATTAAAAAAATCATAAATATTCACATACACTAAGCAAATTAAAATGAATTTGTGCTTGAATTTAGTTAAACATTCTAACTGATTACAAGAAACTTGGATTGAAAAAAAAAATCAATGGAATTTATTTGGGTTTTCCTAAGGAAAATGCTTTTCTTTTCTTCTGTTTTCTAGATATTTTGGTAAGACTAATAAAGGCATACGGGACAGGACACAGTGCTCCAAGTCCCTTATGCCCACAACTCTATTTCAGAGGTGTCCCTTCCCTTTGCCAGTAGGAGTGCATTGGTTGTATCGCATTATCCTGCCACTTGGAGCTCATCTGATTACCCAGTTATGGGCACCAGAGGCACAGGCGCCCCCTTCGGTCAGCGTCTATGCAGTGTTCTGGAGCAGAATCTTTGCAATCTACCCTAACTAACAGACTCAGTGGATTCCTTCCACTTACAGAGTTTGCATCTGAAACACGATGATGTGGGAGGGCGTAATAATACATAAGCATAGAGCAGGCAGTAAGTAGAAACCACGCAGCAGAATAGGAACACGGAGGCAATAGAAGCTAAGAGAAAACAGAAGCTGTCAATTAGAGAGAGGGGGGAGACAGAATTTAGCTGGCAGCCAGGTAGGAAATTGGAAATAAAGGAAATGGGAAGAAGCGAGGTACAAGCATGAAGGACTATTCAAGCCAGGGCTGGGTTACCAGAGGGGCTGGCAGTTGGCTAGAGCTGTCGTGCTCAGGTGCTCGGAACAGTGATGAACGATGTTCCGGTCTTCATTTGACCTGCCTGCTTGGTCGCTGAGACTTTTTCCTGTCCTTATTACTTCCCATGTAGCTTTAAAATAAATCCCCATTAACCGAGATGACCTGAGCTGGTCTCTACTTCTTGCCATGTGCAACAATCTAACAAATACAGAAAGCGAAGAGAGGAAGAAAAATACAGCTCCTGACATGTGGGGAAATAAAATGCTTCCTTGTATTCATGCTTCTCCCTTTTATTTTTCTTTTCTTTTCTTTTCTTTTTCTTTTTTTTTTTTTTACAGGGAGATCACAATTATAACAGTTAGTTTTGAATGGGATGGAGGAGATTGATAAGAATTTAAGCTACTTGTCAGAGCATTTGATTTGTTTTTGATACTTCTTTGATCTCAGACTTAATCAACATGCTTAGTCAGTTCATCTGAGTAAACAGAGGACTTTTGTTTTTGTTAGTCAAGTACAATTAGTGTTTCTCATGGAGTTCCAGTGAGAAAGATCTAAGTCCAACATGTGCATTTTAGAGGGGGAAAAAGAGACTTATTTATTTCTTGCTTATATTTTTCTCATATGGACACAAAGTCAAATGATGAAGATATATTTCTCTCTATATATATATATATGTATGTATATCTGTATCTATACATCTAGCTCTTTCTCTCTCTCTCTCTCTAGATATATATATATATATGAAAATATATATAGAGATATATATAGCTATTTAATATGGCCAGAGAGTTTTCTCCTTTAAATACAGAAAGGGTCCAATAGAATAAAGAACTTGTGAAATTCCCCTGGGAGTGAAATTTATCAAAATTGACAAAGATTAGTAATAAAATTCTCAACCACAGTTTCTGTAAGAACTAAATCTTTAGTATAGACCAAGGATCAGCAAACTATGGCCTTCTAGTTCGCAGCCTAGTTTTGAAAAGCAAGGTTTTGAGACACAGCCACACCTATTTGTTTGTGCATGGTATAGGGCTGCTTTCGAGCTACAATGGCAGAGTGCAAAGTTACAAAAGACATCATGTGGCCCAAAGAGATGAATATTTTTGCTATCTGGTCCTTTGCATGAACAGTGTGCCAACTCCCACTGTAGGAATCTATCTCTTCTATAGTACTTTATCCTATACACCCAATTTTATAGTCATATTTTATATAAGACACTTGCCACAAGCACCTCAAACTCGGAAATATTTGGGAGTATAAATTATGACAAAATAAGGACTAAAGATGCCCTTAAAAATTAGCAATTGCTACATTCCAAAAGTTTGGTATCATGTCCAGGTTCTGGGTAACAAAACAAACCAAAACAAACACAAAATACAGATTACGGTGGCACTAGAGAAAGCACAGGGAGGATATTTAGTTCAGGCAGATGATATCACCGTGTGCTCGAATGGGCAGCGAGCTGGATAACCAGCAAAGCTGTCATTTATAAATCGTAATGATAGCTTCAGACTGAATTTAGGGTGTTCTTTGGATCCCGCGTTAGTTCTGAGAGTCCCAACAGGTACGATTTCATCTGCGATAGCAGTGACATTGGCTCGGAATGGTCTCTCTACTTCCAAGTTATTTTTTAAAACATAGTTCAGCTATGCTCGGAGGGTGTGTTCCCTAACCATCCTGGTCTGCGGGCCCCTGAGCATTCATTCGGACACTTTCTAACTCATTTTTATACTCCCACCGATTGGAACAGAGTAGCTACTTAACAGAGTTCATTAAATTGAAAGAGTTACTACGCACATTCTGGTGACTCAAACTAATGCATGCTTCTTTTCCTAAACATAAACTCATTCCTTTAGGCAGTTTGGGCACCTGAATTTGGCTCAATATCTGCATGTATATAATGTCAAATAATGGGGAACTGCATTCATTAATATAGTTTCTGCGTATCTCATATTTCCAGAAAAAAAAAAACGGGAAATGACTTTAATTTAATATATTTTTCTGTAAAGGAACAGATAGTAAATATTGTAAGCTTTCTGGGACATAAAATCTCTTGCAACAGCATGAAAGCAGCAATTCCCAACATGAAAAAGAAGGGGCATAGCTGTGGGGAGACTTATTTACAAAAATAAGGAACTGGCCAGATTTGGCCTAGGGGCTGTGGTTTGTGTACCCTTGCTTTAAATAAAAAAAGAACATTATGAATTGCATAAAGACAGTTTTCTTTTGGCAATTCATACTCGTCTCTATTTAAAAATCATATGCATAGGGTATATACGCCCACCCATGTTTAGACTGTGCAAAAACAATTACACACCAAAATTTAGGAATATCTGACCATGGAGGAGAAAAAAAATAAGCTATAAAGTCAGGCAAAACTCCTCGTATGCTATGAAGAAAATGCTTACGTGGCCTTTGAGGAATATTGAAAACTAAATAAACTATTCACCATCAAATAAAAGCGATTCTCTTAGACACTCAAGAGTCAATGTTTTTGTGGGAAATATATTTGAAGTAGCAGGTATAATGTGATTAACTTACTACCTAAGGTAGAGGCACAAGGACTCAGGCCCACACTAAGTCATCGAATTATGTGGGGACAATTGGAATTATAATGAAGGATGAAGTCAAGGAGCATGGAGGCAGAGCCCTGTGTTCAAATGACACCACATTTCTAACCCTCAATTTTCTTGCCTGAAAGTGGTGTTACCCACCTTTTAGGATTGTTGTGGACAGTGAATGACATGAAATGCTAGGTGTGGCATCTGAAACCCTATAAATGCCCAACAAATATGGTTTCTGTCTCTCTCAGGCCTCCGAGAGTCCCAGCCCACCCAGTACACTGCCATCCATTTGACAAGTACTTATGGAGGAGGGGCCACATCGCAGGCACTGCGCTAGGCCCATGATGTCCACATGAGACAGGACGTCAACAAGAGAGGATGACATTCAGGACAGCCACACTTGGCTTCTGACTCTGCCATTCATAGCCCTGAGAAAACGACATCTCTGTTTCCCAGTTTTCTCTCATGGCCTAGCTAGGTGAGGGTGGCTTCAGAAGGAACTACGTGGTATGTATTTTCTAGAATTTGGGGGACGTAGGTTCTTTTAACTGACAAATGCCTGAGAAACTTCTGAAATGGAGAGTGGTCTGAACAGCCTCTGGTGGCAGTGTGGAATGAGAGGCTGAGTGAGAGTGTGCATTGAGCTTCCAGCAAACATGGAGCAAAGTTCATGTGCTTGCTAGAGGCAAATGTGGAACCCAAGCAAGGGAGTCCTCCGTGGCTGGGCTTGAAAGAAACTCCATCCACAAAGACCACCGGGAAGAAAGGCTCTTGACCAGCAGAGTTTGGACGTGGACCACCAGAATCCAAGAACTGATGAGACTCTTCAGCAGCCAGTTGGGTCTGCCCCAAGGAATTGCAATGGGCAGTTCCCAATAGGGGACCTGCCAGGGACCACTGCCCCCAAGCAAAAACAGTAACAAAACAAAACAAGACCAGTAAGCTGTGAAATACCAGCATCTGGTCATTTGCCATATTTGGCATTACAACAAGGCCAAATTACAAATACATCAACAATTAGGACCTTTTCTACCTCTTTTCTCTCCTCCCAACCCCAACTGTCTATGATTCTGGAAAATTCGGGGGTAACGCAATGAATGAAGGAGGGCAAGTTCAAGAGAAAAATGAAAAATTGAAGAACTGTCTACATATTCCCTTTCACACCATAGAATCAAACAGGGTGAGATAGGCCTGAGCTACTGAAAATGAGAAACTTTCGGTTGGTTGAAAGTCTAAAGTTTATGATAATAAACCAGACTGAATTTTGTAATAAGTGAAAAAAAATCAGCGTATATCTTAACATTTGAGAACAATGATTAGAACATCTATTCCATGTGCCTAAGCTTCCATGATGCTGGAAAAGAACAAATTCACGGGATATAAAGAGCAACCTTGGGGTAAGAATTTTTTTTTTTTTTTTTTGCTTGTAACTCTGCAAATTTCACCTCCTTCACAAGAGACAGTGCCATATGTAATAAATAAAACAATGCCTAATTTATCAAGTAATAATCAAAATGATAGGGACCCACACTCAAAAGATATTGAAGTTGTTTTTCATATATTTGGGAGAAAATTGTGCTGAGTTCATCATCCTCTCTCACTTTAGTAAAAATAAGAAAAGTTTCTAATACTTCCTCTAAATAATTCATCATCAGGATGATGTACTTTTATACCATCTATTTTTTATATATTCTCAATAGTGATCAAGTAAATCTTGTTTTTTGTTTTTCAATCTTCTTCCTGGCCAGCTAAATCTTTTTCCTTCAAAATAACTCAGTTGGACCGAAAATTACCTCCCACGTAATGACGAGTTCAGACCGGCTTCCTCCACCTCCTTTGATGTTTACTGGTGCCACAACAGGGACTAAAAAGTAACCGGGGAGAGACATGTGGGATGGCAATGATTAAAGGATGTCTTCATCAGGAAGAATTTTGTTTTTTGGACTTCACCTTTCAAAATCTCACGCAGGCATATTGTGAGCGAGCTTTGCATTTTTAATGAACATAAATTATGTTTACACATATCCAAATTTCTAAGAGAGAGGACACAGTTGTGTTTGATACATGAGCACCCTGGCTCCAAAATTAATTAAAAATTGAGTAACATCGGGTATTTGACATTATTATGCATCATCTACTAATTGGCAAAATGATGTTCCATTCAGATGGTAACTGTGACACTGCTGATTTAGTGCCTAATTATACAGTTGTGCTGTAAACAAGTTACTGAGGCAGCATATTAATTAATTATTTGTTCAATAAACAAACTCAAATAATTTTTCTCATTATTAGTCGCCGGGATATTTTAACATTTAAAATTAAAAGCTTAAGAATAGGCAAATAAATACATTCTTGCTTTCCAACTCCTCGTTTGAGGAATCTCACATCTCTCAGGAGAGAACAGGAGGGACTTTTCTGCTAACTTTTCACTTACAAAGTCAGAGTTTTCTCCTGTCAAGCATGTGAGTAGGAGAGACTCCCTCCATGGTAAATCCACAGAGCCTGAGATCAGAGACCAATAATTTTGGTGAATTAGAAAAAAAAAATGTGCCCTTTAACTATACTTTCATAATCACTAGTACAATGAATACTAGTTCAAGGTAAATTGTAAAATTAATGGCAATTGTGAGTGTGCACAGGGTATTGTAGTGTATAGCCAGAATGAGGATTTACTTTACTATATCTCTTAAAAAGTATTATTTCTCTTGACATGGCAAAAGTATCCTAAATCAGTGATAATGGTTAAATCTTCAGAGAAAACGTCTATAATATTGAATTACATGAAATTGTCTATACTGGACTATTTTTGACCAATTGCCAGAGGTGGGGTGGAATCACCTGGGTGTGGTTGGGGATTGGCAGGCAGGATATGATGAGTTTTAATTGCTCATTTCAACTTTTTTCCCATGATAGAGACCATCTAAATAAATGTAGAATACTTATTTTATTTATTCCAATTTCAGAGTTTCAATGCAAAAATCACATAGTGATATAATAATCTGATTGTTCGTTTTCAAAATAGCACCAGTCAGATATACATTTTTATGTTCAAATTTATGTTAATTTTGTCTTTTGTGTTCTTTATTATTTTTTTAAAAAGCTCACTTGAACCCAAGTCTTCCAACGTTGTTAGTCAAAAGCAATGTGAATCAGAGTGGATCCAATGTAGTTGCTGGATTTATAGTATCAAATATTTGACAGCTTACAATGACACTATATCAGCCCCTATGCATGGTTTAACTATGTAGGGAAAATGGTTTTAAATTATACTTTGATTTACTCTCAATAGTTACCACTACTCTAAGAAGCAGAAAGTTCCTTTCTTTATGCAATTTCTAAATTAACTGTGCTTTAACCTGAACTATATTGAAATGTTAGCCTCTGATGATATTGAAAGAAGAGAGAGAGAGAAGAGAGGGAGAGAGACACAGTATGTTATGAATCAGTATGAATATCACCAGTTCATTATGCTACTGAAACAACAGCATATTAATAGTTAGTAGAAGGTGGCACACAAACTTTACTATAAGAACTTCAGAGTTTGGGTCAACCCTGCCCAAAGCTACCAAACATAAATCAGCTATAAATAAACTATCAGAAACTAAAGTTAATATCCAGAGTCATGGGTCACACTTGGAGATTCGGATCCAATGAGTATATGGTAGTGCTTAGGAATTTCTGTATTTATATACTTCCTTTGGCTAATCTATTGTTCATCTAGATTAAGACCCACTCTTTTGGAGAATGCTGGGTGCAGAAATCAGGAGGTCTGGATTCAAACCCTGGCTCTGTCAGAAACAACCAGCTAACATCTCGGTCTTCATTTTCCTCTTTAAAATGAAAGAATTGCCTCTCAGCTCTAAATTTCTAGCATGATTTAACTTGATGATGTCACTGTAAAGTATTTTTATTTATTTATTTTTTTGAGATGGAGTCTCACTCTGTCACCCAGGCTGCTGGGGTACAGTGGCACGATCACAGCTCACAGTAGCAGTGAACCCCTGGGCTCAAGTCTCCCAAGTAGCTGGGACTACAGGTGCATGCCACCATGTCTGGGCAATTTTTTGGTTTTTTTTTTTTTTTTTTTTTAGAGACAGGGTCTCCCTATATTGTTCACGCTGTTCTTAAACCCCTGGCCTCAAAGTTATCCTCCTGCCTCAGTTTCCCTAGTAGCTGGGATTACAATCACAAACCACCACACCCGGCTAAGTATGTTTCTTTCCTAGCCCCAATCCTATGATAAAAATACAACATTGCCTTTAGTTTAAAAATTGAATTTTGACATCTGACAGTTGTCCACACTTTATTGAGGGAGTTCGTGTTTGTTAAATTGAATCAGCGACAACAAAGTGATCCTTTATTTACGTGATTAAATGAGAATGTGAACTTTGCGAGCTGCATACACTGGGCAGATCAAATGTCACCCTAGATGTGAAAATTTGAGTGGAACAAAGAGGAACCCATTGAAAAGAGCTTAAAAGGTGTGATTTCTGAGCCAGGTTCCACTTGTGTTCTGCTGTTCAGTGAACCAATTAATGCTCAATTAGTGCTTCTGTTAAATGAGTTTACGATTTACCTCATTTGCATGGAAAAGAATTTATACTATTGCTCAATGAAGCTGCAACTAGGTCAGAATTGAGAAATAGATGAAAATGTATGGCTGACTGCACCAACAGAGTCTCAATTAAGTCTTGGCTACAACATTTTTATGAAACAAGCGGTAGTTCATTTGCATCTACAAATTTACAGATTCTCAATTGCATTTTGACTCAAAAAATAGATGGGATATAAACATAGCCTCTCTGAAAAACTCATATTTTGACATGCCTGCTTATCAGTAATCATATCTTATTGAATGTACTACTTGGGGGAAACACACCTTTTGCATTGTGCACATTAAAATGGGGAAATGAGAGTCATTGGTTTACTGTCTCTGTATTTTGAGCCAAAAATACTGCAAGACCCATAAAAACACTGCTTAATTGTTTTCTTTAAGAACTGTAACAGAAAGGATCTCCCACATTTTTAGAAGACGTTGATGCTTTACCTGATGGTTTAGTTCTTAACAATTCTGATGGTTTACTCGGTTCTCCGATCCCAATGCTGTTCCCGGCAACCACACGAAATTCATACTCCACCCAGGGACTCAAGCCAACCACCGTTGCATTGTATGTCTTACCATTGAGAATTTCTGGAACTGGAAAGAACAGGACACATAAGGCACCTACATTGGCATTTGTCAAAAAACAAATAGTTATAAAAAATTAGACAGTTCTTATTGAAAAATTCATTAGATTGCACTTATTAAAATACTCAATTAAAAAGTACAGTGCTAGAAAATTATCCAAAAACACTTTTTTGCGAAGCTAACCTGTAGCAACAGCCTGCCAACCCACGGAGAACGGTGTCCGAGTCTGAATAGTGAATATCTGAATGGGGCTGTTATTATCTGGGCCTGGCCTCCAGCTTAGACGAGAAGTAGTACTGGAAACGTGCTCGACCTTCACAGCCTCCGGAGGACCTGGGGGACCTTGAGAGAGGTGTTTTATGATGACTGTATTAGAGATAATTAAATTCATTGATTTGAGACAAGGATGGTTTATTTTGACCCGTTATGCTTAGAAAATAAAATACTTATTGACCGTAATGTATTTGTAGCACATGATTAGAGATAAAGTCCTATTAATTCGGCTTACACGATAAGACGTTAATATAGAAATGCTTCCTTTACAGATTAGAAAATGCCAATCATGGGATGGTTATATATCATCGGATAGGAAGCTAATCTCAAAAACTGATAATCATTCTCTTTAATTTCTCTCTCAAAAAAAAAATCTAATTCAAGTAAATGCAACTAATATGGAGAACTACAGGCGTATATGGATTTGATCCTGCTCTGATGAGAATGATTTGTTATAAACAGAATGCAAGTCTGAGTTTTCTTTTTCTTTCTAATTTTGTTTAAGATATTTTTGAGACAGAGTCTCACTCTGTCACCCAGGCTAGAGTGAGTGCTGTGGCATCAGCCTAGCTCACAGCAACCTCAAACTCCTGGGCTCAAGCCATCACCTGCCTCAGCCTCCCGAGTAGCTGGGACTACAGGCATGTGCCACCATGCTCGGCTAATTTTTTTCTATATATCTTTAGTTTGTCCAGCTAATTTCTTTCTATTTTTAGTATAGATGGGGTCTCACTCTTGCTCAGGCTGGTCTTGAACTCCTGATCTCAAACGATTCACCCGCCTCCACCTCACGGAGTGCTAGGATTACAGGCCTGAGCCACCGTGTCCAGCCAAGTCTGAGTTTTAATAAGTGACACTGCTTGCTGAACCTCACCATTAATTATAAACAGATAAAATCTACTCAATTCAGTATTCATATCTATACTACCTATACCCTGGAGTTTTGGGTTTTATTAAAAATAAAAAAAAACTATATGATTTTTATCTCATCTCTTGATCATGATGTGATTCCTCAAAGATCTACCATTTAGATACCAACATTTTGACTGTGAATAAACAATGTGACCATTTTTTCACCATTTATGCGTACCTCTAACAATGATATCAGCCACAGCAGATAAACTTTCTAAAGTTGTTTGTACTGTGCATAGGTATTTTCCTGAATGATTTAGCTGAATATTCCTTATCATCAAATCCCCAACAGCTTCCTGCGGACAGAAAGGGAGAAATGGATAAAAATAGAATCACACACAGCAGGTCCTATTCTATTTTTACAGCTGGGTAAATATTAAATATAAAATAACTCTGAAACTAAGCGACGTACTGTATTCATTGTGCTTTCTTATATCTGATTCCTTTTATTATCCCCCTTATTATAATTACATCTAGGAAACAAGTATTTCCATGAAAGACATAAAACAAAATCAAACAAAACAAAAACAGATGCAGCTTCAAAAACAGACAGTGATTATCTATGCAAATAAAGAGGGGGGAGAATCATTATGAAAGATGATGATTCATGTAAAATACTTGATTCATTGTATTAAGCACTTAAAACTCTTCAGTAACTTACTCCTCCAATCCTTTCAAAATGGGCCACTCCTTTTTTTAAGTCTATGACATCTCCATTGAAAGACCACACAAATACAACTTCGATGGCTGGATCATGGGACACCTGGCACGGTAGAACTATACTCTCACCAACTGTCACATCCATTTTGGAAGGTGGGACAGTAATGACAGTCCTTTCTGTTAAGAAAAAAAAAATATTTCACAAAGCTTATAAAATGCTAGCATCTGGCTAGAAAATACGTATTTTTGAATGATTTCACAATCCTTTGAAATTGTATAAATGCCACTTGGAGTTCTACTATAGCCAGTATGAAAAATTTTATTTTATTTTTTTCAAAGATCTTGTACTTATTATCAGTGGAATGCATTGCTTATAATATAACTGAAGCTTATAATATAAATGAAGTTTTATTCATTCTTTATATGGATATAGTTTATAGAAAACTGTCGACCTCCAAAGATGGCATTCCATATACATAGAACGTACCACACCATCTTTGTTATTTCCTTATTTTGAAATTCCCATTATAACATTATAATTGACACATTGGTAAGAATTATAAATAGTCTATGTTAACTTCATATACTATAAAATGAACTATGTCCTTAAGATTATAACCACCATAGTTTATATAGAGATTGGCAATCACATGCTTATATTTAAGAGCATGAACGCAACACATTCTATTTTTGACATAGTTCTGATGAAGATGCAACATGAATAAATAAGCTGGAAATTTTCCTTTTTCATCCATATTTTGCAATGTTGGAATTATGCATACTTCATAGAAACCTTCCCTCTAGAAATTTCAATCGCAATGTCAACACTTGTTCTACAAGTTGTAGCATTTCATTGACCAGAATTTCAAAAGACAATTCCAATAGTGTTCCAGTTGTACTGAAGAGTCTTATATTTTCTAATTAAAAGACTCGTAATGATAGATCACTTTTGACTACTTTGTTTATAACAAAAGAAACAATTTTGATTCCAGAGTGTTGACAGTTGATTAAAAGCACAACTCAGCATTCATAATGGAGTCTTAGATAAATGTTTGGATTTTAATGTGTACCATCTTATTAAGAATAAAATGTTTTAATGGATTTACATTTAAGAATTAAAGTTTTAGGCAAATTGTTTTGAAAAATATTGCACATGAAGACGTTTCAAAATAGTAAAATGACCCTGACGAGTCTCTTTCACAAGATAAAAGTTTCACTCTCTAAAACGTGGCCTAAAATGTTCATTTCCTTCTGGCTTCTTCATTCTGCTCAAGTAACCAAACAAACATTTAGATTGTATTTGTATATCCAGATGAATTAATGTGCACTGCATTTTACCAATAGAATGTTCAATTATTTTTCAAATATTTTAAAAAATTATAATTGTTTTCTTAATAAATATTTGGAAGTAGAAAATCGGAAGTAATAATTTTAAGGTGCATATTGATAAAAAAAATCCATGGAAAAATAAAAGCATATGTTATCTTTTGGAAAAAAATGGAGGAAAATTTAACTCTTAATCTACATTAGATATGTTTTCAATTTTAAGAAATACTCTTCCCCTTATTATTAATATATTAGATGCACACATTTTATTTTAATTATTTCTAGAGAGAAGTTGAAAGAATAGTTTTCTGGACCATGTTCATTTTTAACTCCAAGCCTTCTTCACATCCCTCCCCCAAAATAAGGGTAAATGATAGTCAGCACTTCAAGAAAAATCCTTTAGGACTAGAGAAAATATTTTCTTCTTGAAGTTTTTCTGGAAAGAAAAAATCACAAATGTCTTATTTACATTTATAAGAGGATGAGTTGGCTAATTGGATGTGTTGGCAGAGCAAACTGCCCAGATTTAAAGTTTTAGATCATGCAATTAAAGTAATTTTCAAACATTAAAAATGACAGCCACTCCTTCCATTTATGACACCACACAGTGGCAAAAATAGACAAATTATTCGCTGTCTACATAGCTCATGGATAGTAGAGTAATAATGACTAAGACTTCATGAATAAGAAATGTTTGTATTATCATTTATGGTGCTTACGTTTTTCACCAGTTAATTCATTTAGAACTAATATTTCTTGAGCACCTACCATATGTCCAACCCTCTGGTAAGTACTGGAGTCACAATAGTGAAGGAAATGGGAAAAAAAAAACAAAAAACTACACCAAATTAAAAACATGACGTGTTTGCCTTCATGGACATATAAATCTACAGAGGAAGGCTGGCATTCATTACATCATATTAATCAATATGCAGTTATAATTGCCATAAGAGCCATATCTCAGAAGTATGTGATTCTATTAAAATGTTTAACTGGTAAATCCTGAGAATTTTATTTATTGAGAAAGAACTATTTTTGCTGAGAGGCAAAAGGTAAGTAGGAGTGAGCTTGACAAAAGGTAGTAGGTGGGGAGAGGAAACTATTTCCCTACACGTGCAGGAACATTTAGAAAAGGATCTGTGTGAAGAAGAACCCGGATTGGTGGATGAAGAACAGGCCATTTTTCTGGAGAAGCTAGGATGAGCCAGAGAGTAATACAGGAGTGAGAGTGGAGAAGATGCAGCTGGAGTTGGTCATAGTCAAGACATAAGCCTTAGATGTCAGTAAGTCCAGCTACCTAATTTGTGGGTCCCAGTACAAAATGAAAATGTGGTGTGCCATTTTCAAAAATCAGGGGAAAAAAGTGTCATTAGTGATACTAAATATAAACCTCTTTACTTTTAAAGTATTTTATTACTTATAAAATACAGTAGTGGTAATAATCCTGGATGAGTGATAATGTGCACTTAAACATTTTTAAAAAAATCATAAACACTTTTGGTGTCATAATTTTATATGATTCAATAAATTGTAATACTTTATTGAGGTTATATCTTGATTGATTATAAACATTTCTCATTGGCTTTTCTGCTAATTCATTTATTAGAACAGCAGAATTTATATTTATAGCAACTCCATTTTCAACGGATACAACGGTAGCGACATCAGTCACTCCTGACAAATGGCAGGTCGCAAATACATTTTGATAAGTTTTTATTTTGCAAGGGATCTTTCTGCTGATGCAACTTTTGTGAAAACATTAAGAGTACTTCACAGATTTCAGCAATATTGGCATAAAATTTCCGAAAAATTTACTTGAAATATAAATTCTAAAACATCGAGGGCTGATGATTTTTATGGAACGATTTTTTTTCTAAAAAAAATTAACTCTTTACACAGATCTGTTTTGTATAAATCTAATTTAATTTTAAATGTAAATATGTACAATGGAATCCTATCTTTTTTCTCTGACATAAGCTGTAACTTGTGAAAGTTGTATGAGAAACTGAAAGCGGCTTCACGATTTGTATATAATTAAAAATGCCTGTCTATACATTTCATTTGTGCATCTTCCATTACCAAAAAAAAAAAAACTTCATTGATAATTGGTTCCCCTGAAGTTTCATATAAAAATAGTGGCTTTATCCATTAAGTAAAGTAACTTTTAAGTTTGATTTCTCCCATCCAAGTACTAACCAAGCCCAACCCTGCTTAGCTTCCAAGATCAGATGAGATCAAGCACATTCAAGGTAATACGGCCATTGACTGAAGTTTGATTTCTACTTCTAGCCTGTAGATTTTGCTGAATTTTGCCATATTGCAGAAATTTTCAAAATCCCGGATTTTAAACTCTTTGAATAAATCGAATAACTATATGACATGCTTTATGGCGATGTCCATGTGCATGTTTTTATTTTGTAATAATTTGCTGGCAACCTCCATTGCCTGAGCACTAACAGTTCTCATCCTGTTGCCCAGGCTGAAGAGTTAATATTTCTGCAAATGGCACAAGGACAGCCTCTGGGGGCAGGTGGACAAGCTGGCCCCTCCAGCATGGATCCTGGTGCTGACTGCTTTTGGAGTCTCTCCTTCCCCTGCAGCCTTTGCTGACACCCACCGCTGTTTCTGCTCTTGCTGCCACTGTCACCTGCATCCATCTGGGCCCAGGTCCTGCCTGACATGCCCACGCCTTCAGGGCTCCACCACTGCCATGAGGCATACTTGTGCACACCTGCATATGGCGCCATATGCTATGCGTGCACACTGCCTGCTGGATCCTCAGGCGAAGCCCATGTGTGCAAGAGCAGCAGCTGCTGAAGCATAACCACGTGCATGGTTGCTGCCACCCAGCACGTCTCCTGCCCACACACATGCTCCATTGCCCCATGAACCTTCACTTACAAAACACAAGTTGAGAAATAACAGGGTTTAGAATTTCAAGGCAGTCACATCAGAACATTAAACCAAGCCTGGGGCTTTCCTTAGCACGGGGCCCTGTGTGACTGTGTTAAACGTCCATGACACCAACTCGGAATGCCACACTAAGCAATGTGCTCTTACATAGAAATAAACCATGGCATGGTGGCTACCAGAGGCTGGGGTGAAGGAGGAATGGGGAATGGGGAGATGTTGTTCAAAAGATACAGATTTCAATTAGACAGGAGGAATACGTTTTTGGGATCTATTGCCCAGCATGGTGACTATAATTAATAATAATGCATTGTATATTTCAAAATAGCTAAATGAGCAGATTGGAATTATTCTCATCCCCCCAAAATAAGTATGTGAAGTGATGGATATGTTCATTAGCTTGATTTAATCATTCCACACAATGTGAACATATATCAAACCACCACTCTGTACCTCATTAATACATAAAATTATTATTCTTCAATTAAAAAATTTAAAAAAAGAAATGCATTTGTTTTGCTGAAAAAATAATGGGAACCATTGGAATGTGAAGCAGAAGACTGGTATAATGACATACCAGTATCTGCCGTGTGAAAAATGGAATGTATTTAAAAAGAAGTAGCTCTGTGCAGGCGGACTTGGTATGCAGAAAAAGGGTAAGTATAACTCTCCCCTGGGAGTGTCCTCCTGTGTCGGTGAAAGGTGCTTGGACAAGAATGTTTGCAACTGCTGTAACCTCTCCCCACACTCCATGCAGACCTGTCCTCATCCTGTGTGGGTGGCCCTCTGACTGCCACAAGGCCACTGATTGCCACCTGGAGAGTTCACTTAGACAACCACGCACAAGTGCCAGCTCAGATCTCAACATGCATACCCCACAGAGACAAAAATCACACTTGCAGAGACTGGATAGTGGTGCCTGAGCAGCAAAAATGGGCAAAACCTTTCATGCTACTATGGGGAAAAAACAGGGACTTCACTTTAGTCCATTAATTTGTCCTTCGCATGCACCTTAAATGCTTAAGAAACTCAAGCACCTGAGAGATTTCTCCAAACCACTTAGACCACTTGGTGGAGGAATGCACAGACATGAATACGTTCTACTCCTTTTCTAGAAGTGGATATAAACCAGCAGAGAGGGGCAGTAACTTGAAGCCCATTGACACCAAAACACTTCTTGGTTTTTATGGATAACTGAGATCCTTAGGGCCTGAGTGGTAACAAATTAAAAAGGAGAGACTTTGACTATACTACAATCTATTTTTTAGGAAAATTTTATATTCGTACCATTTTATTCTTCTTGCATATTCCTTAAATATTTGTTGAAAGTCTAGTCCAGTTGTTTTAAAATTTTAGCATGCATAAGAATTTCCTGGAGAATTTTGTTCAAATGTGAATTTTTTGGCTCCCACCAGAAATACTGATTCAGTAGGTCAGCAGGGTGCCTCTTGAATATGCATTTTTAACAGCTGATTTTGATGGAGTTAGTTCGGGGATTATGCATTAAGAAATAATGCCTTAGGTTTCTAAATGTGAACCTAACATAACTATATAAGGAAAATTCAAACTATATAAAACATATTATGAGAAATTCTCCAATGCTGTCAATCCAGGAAAAAGTCATATCTAGTAAAATGTTATTGGCTTCAAAATTATTGGCTTATATACTTCAAAATTATATACTTCAAAATTATTGGCTTATATGCTTCAAAAATTAAAGATGGAGTTCTAAGTTTAACTGTAATTAATTCTGTATACTATATCTGCTGTTAGAGCTTCATAGGACATTTAAAAATATTAGAAACTCTGAGAGTTCCTAGATTAAAGCTATTCTTTAAAATTTTATTTAAATCAAAGTTTACTATACTTGTTAGAGTATGGAATATTTTTAATCCATTTAACACCTCTTAATACATAGGTATTGTTGTATATAAGTAGCAGTATATCTTGGGATAGAAGGATTTCTGAGAAATGATGTTTGGAAAAGTTGCTTTTGTAGTTGACAAGGATTACACACCACACATACACAAATACACACACGCATGTGACATGGGTGTGCCGATTTAACATAAAAATGCATATATGCAAACATATTTATGAGACAATCATGGAAATTTGAATGCTGAATAATTTACAATTGATAGTTTTTTAAGACAAGAAAATTGGTTTTGTTGGTATTTTAAAAAGACAATTCTTTGATATTTTAAAGATACATTCTGATATGTTTATAGATTAAATTACTGATGTTTGAGACTTGCCTGTAGATAACTGGGGTGGGCATTGTAGAAGTAGGTAAGGATAGGGATGAAGCAAAGTTGCCTTTGAGTTGACTATTATCAACCCTGAGCGATGTACACATGGGAGTTCCTTATACTATTTTCTCTACTTCTGTGTGTTTGTAAGTTTCAACAATAGTAAAGCACAGGAGGAAAATGATGGGGGAGAGCGAATATTTATACACAGAATAGGGTGGGACATTTCCCATTCAGCTTCTAAAGTGACAAAGACGGACCACTTTGAAGTGCACCCTAAATAGAAGTGACAAACATTCATGAACCGTTCATAAAGTGATAACATTTTAATATTTACCATTTCAATCTATGTCTGTGAAGTAAAAGTAGTTATATGAAAACAGCTTCATCTAGCAATCCTCTTCTACAGAAGTAGAATATGTGACATGACGCTTTTGATGAATAGCCTTCCTCAAATTCACGTTGTCATAATAGCCAATGATGTTTCCAGAATGCATCTTTAGTTATGAAGCCCCCAGCAGACATGGAAACTAATTATGTCAAAACTTATGTCTGAATCATTTAGTATGATATCTTTAAACACAAATGGGACTGGTTCTCTATATCAATGGCCAAATGCAGTATTGCATAGCATGATCCCTAACCACATTTTCAGAAGCCAGGCAATTAAATGTGCAATTGATCTCACCTGAGCATACAGAAAATGTTATTTTTGGTTACTCTTTTTGTGGTGGTGTTGTTTTTCTTTTGTACCTTCCACTCAGTTGAAATCTCCATCTCTGAGTGATAATCTTTCAGTGTTGCTTTTCAGAATAATAACTGCTAAGGTGTTTCTGAAGTTATAAATCCCTCTTCTCAAAGGATGGACAAATGTATAAGAAAAATTATCAAACTCTATTCCCACTGTACAAATATGGGGCTCTGCCTTCATTTGTCTATGACATTATAGAATATGTTGCTAAGATACTAATACAAAGTAAACTAGTATATAAATAGCACTGGACAGGTGACAAAAATCTCTGATATTTTCTCTCATTACTTGTGATGACTAGAGATAAATACTTTGAAATTTGATCTTCTTCCTAATTTCCCAGAATCTCAAATTATACTACATATTAACATATTAACCCTTTCCACTGCCCTTTATTTCTTCTTCTATATACCTGCTTCAATCTGAGATTTTATTTTTTCTAACTGTAGAAACTTCATTAGCAATTTTTTTTAGTCCAGAACTGAAATTGATAGATATTTTTCCAAAGAAGACATACAAATGGCCAGCAGGTATATGAAAAGGTGCTCTACATCACTAATAATCAGGGAAATGCAAATTAAAACCATGATGAGATATCACCTCACACATGTCATGATGGCTGTGATAAAAAAAAAAAAAAGACAAGACATACGTGTTATCTGAGATGCAAAGAAAAGAGAAGCCTCATACACTGTTGATGGGAATGTTAATTGGTATGGCCATTATGGAGAATACTATGGATACTCCTCAAAAAATTAAAAGTAGAACCACCGTATGATCCAGCAATCCCTCTTGTGAGTATATATCCAAAGGAAATAGAATCATTACGTCAAAGAGGTATCTGCATGCCCATGTTCATTGCAGCACTATTCATAACAACCAAGATTTGGAGACAACCTAAGTGTTCATCAATGGATGAACGCATGAGGACATTGTGGCATATAAATACAATGGGAATGTTATTCAATCTTAAAAAAGAAGATACTTCCATTTGTGACAATACAGACGAACCCAGAGGACAGTATGCTAAGTGATATAAGCCTGGCATAGAAAGAAAATTACTACATGATCTAACTTACATGTGAAATATATAACAGTCAAGTACATAGAAACAGACAGTTGAATGGTGGTTACCAAGGGTGGTGGGTGGGTAGGTGAAATGGGGAGATGTTGGTCAAAGGGTACAAAGTTATAATTATGTAGGATGAATAAGTCTAGAGATCTAATGTACAGCATGATGACTGTGGTTAATAATATTGTATTGTTTGCTAGAAACTTGCTAAGACATTCAACTTCAAGTGTTCTCACCACCAGCACACAAAAGAGATAGCTGTGAAGAGATGGATATGTTAACTTCCTTGATTTTAATAATCTTTTTTACTAAGTATATGTATACCAAAATATGTCATACACTTTAAATATATATATTTTTTAAAAATTAATGAGAAATCTCTCAGGTTTTATTTGAAACCATCTTTATTTTATCTTCATTTCAGAGGATTTTTTTTTTTTATTGTGAATAGAATTCTTATTGGTATTGTCTTTCAGGCCTTTAAAACTGTTATTCCATTGTCTTCTGGATTTTCTTTTTTCTATTGCTATATCAACTGCCAGACTTGTTGTTCTTTTGAAGATAATATATCTTTTTTTTTTAAATGTGAATTATGTTTCTTTCCCTTGGTTTTACTACTTCGTGCTTATTTAAACTTTCCTTTGTATTTATTCAAATTGAGGTTCATACAATTTTCCTGAATCAGATGCCTGTTGTCATTTTCAGTTTTTAAAAGTCTCTGGCAAATATTTCTTTAAATATTGCACATGTCTAATTTTCTTTGTCTCTTGTCTTCTCCTTTTGGAACAAAAATTAAATATATATTAAAACTATTCCCTTATTCCCATGCCATCCTTATGTTTCCTTTCTGTTTTTCCCATTGTATCTTCTCTCTGTTTTGCAATATGGATGTTTTCATTCATACATTCTCCCCTTTACTGATTCTTTTTTCTTCCATCATCTGAAAGACCACCAGATGGCTAAATAGGAGCAGAGAGAGCTTTATTGGTGATACCAGTTTGCAAACCAGGAAGGGACAGTGTCTGGCATGTGCTGAAGGTGTCTTCTTTTCAAAGAAGGGAAAGATAAGTTGGGTTTTATGTCTTGCAGGGCCTGTACCATACATATTCAGCAGGTTGGCGGGTGGGGGGGGGGGAACTACACATATATATGAGAGGAGCCAAATGCATGTGAATGGGTAAACATGTATGTTATATACATCCCATGTTTACTTTGAGGCATCATTTTAGCATTCAACTGAGGTGGAATTTGCCTCTTTATGTCAAAAGGTGAACTACAGAACACAAAGACACTCTGTGTACAGCATCTATAAGTTGGCTGAAACTTGCTTAAAGTCTGCAATAGTTTATCAGAAGAGAATGTTTGTAAGGCCAGTCCTCTGTCCAATCGGAGCTAGAGTGGTATAGGTTGTAAATCAGCCCCATAGCTCCTATTGTTAGAGAGTTTAGCAAGAGTGTAGTTTTTATCATAGTCTTATGAAGTTAGCAGTTTGCCATACCAGCCAGGCTGCAAACTGTCAACCTATAGGTAACTTTTGTTTCTTTCATCTTAGGGGCCTTAGTTAAGATAAAGGGGCATCTATTTTGGTGTCTCAGACCACAGTGCTATATCTATTCTGGTGTTAAAACAATTTACTGTGTTCTGAATATTAGCTTTTGCAGTTTTCAGTTCTAGAACTTCCACTAGATTTAGAAGAGATGCCATTTCCTTTTTGAAATGTTCTATCTTGCCATGTCTTTTTTTGGAGATACTAATCAAATTATTTTAAAGCCCTTGTCTAAGAACTGTAATATTTCTATAAGCTGTGACCTGTTACCACTGTCTATTTTTTCTCTGGGCTTTGATAATCTGGTCCTGGCTCCAGTTATTCCTGGTAATATTTTATTGAATGCCAGACATTGTGGATCAAAAATGTAGATGTATTTGTTCTGTTTTTCCCCAGGAAGATTCACTTTTTTAAAGCAGGCAATTGTGTAAGGGGCTCAGTCATTTTAAGTCCTGATCAATTTTGTTTTGTTTTGTTTTATATTTTCAGAGACCTTCAGGTGTCCTGACTCAAGGATGTGCTATTTAGCAGACTGCATTCTGTTTGGTTTATCTTGAACTTTGATTTTTGTCTCCTTGCACTGTAAGACTACCAAAATGTATGCTAAGATATTTTCTGTTTTCTGTTTTATTTCTTGCATTCCTGATTCATATTGCTTAGGAATTGGCATATTTCTGGAGTAGAAAAGCAGCAGAAAATGTTGGGCTTAAATATCTGTACTTTTCTTTCATTCGAGTTATTCCACCTCATGTTGCAAACACTTTGGCTATTGTCACAATTCCTTCAAACTTCTATTTTTATTTATTTTTTGACATTTTAACAATATTTGTGGCTGGTATCAGTGGGAGGTTGGTATGATAAAATTACTTCAACTAGTCAAGACAGAAAATTCCCCATTATTATTAATGTTTCATAATAAATTGTGTTGGTGGAAATATTTAGGTCATTTATCAGTAGGATTTTAGATAATATTAATAGCTTGAAGAATATTATGATTGATGTCAGTTGGAAAACCAAATGAGTATTATTTTGGGTCAAAGTAGAAACTCCAAACATAGAAACATTCTAATTGTTTATTCAATCATTTATACAAAACCATTTAATTGGTAATGAATTCTTACCTTCTTCCAGGTATATATCAGTATGAATTCCAAACAAAAGAAATCAAACTGAACTGAGGAGACATTAGAAGATTTCAGTCAAAAGAGTAACAAAATCTCATCTACATTTTAATAAGGACATTCTAGCTTCTAGAAGGGAGACAAAGAATCAGGACAAATACTTTTGAAGCTATAGCTAGATTTCCAATCTTAACATTATTAACATTTTATACAAATAATTCTTTGTTACATATGTGTGGGAGGGTGGATTTGGTGTGTATGTATGGAGGTAATGTTCTTTGCACTGTAGGATTTTTAGCAAGACCCCCCGATGTCTATCTTCTAGATGTTACTAGACCCTTCAGTTGTGACAACCCAGACTATTTGTATATATGGCCATAAGCCCCCTGGGAGACAAAATCACCCTGGTTAAGCACCTCTGTGCTCAAGCAATACTCTGGGAAAGAGACAGCAGTAGTGACTTAAAGTTTCGGAATTGAAGTGCTGCAAAGTGGTTAAATTCTGTATGATTCTTGAAGCTGAAACTATTTGCTGGACAATTTGATATGGGAATTGAAAGAAAGAAAAGAGTAAAAAAAAAAAATTGACCTCAAAGATTTGGTCTGAACACCTGTCAGTGTAGACTGTCATTAATATAGTAGAGAAAGACTACATTAATATAGTGGAGAAAGACTACAGTACAAGCAAGTTTTGGGAGTAAGAATCAGGAGGTCAGTGTTAAGGTATGGTTAGTTTGTAAGCAAAGGTGATAAAATAGGCAGTTGCATTTTGGGATTAAGGCGAGACAATTGCTTTGGGTATATCAGTTTGGGAGCAGTTTATACATGCTATTTAAAACCATAAGATTGAATGAGATACCAAGTGAGTTGGGGTAAATATAGCTATAAAATGGATACTAGGAGAGAGAGAAAAAAGAAAAAAATATATATATGTATATATACACACACACGTATATGTATATATATACATACATGTGTGTATATGTATAAAATATGTATACATATATATGCATAGATCGATATAGCTATAAACTAGAGTACCAGTTTAGGAAATCTAACATTTAAATAATAGGGCTTTCAAGAAAAGGAATGGAGTGAAATATTAAATTATTCAAGGAAATACTTTAAGACCAAGGAGTATGCATTTCTAGGGTGACAAAGCCTACTAAATGCCTAGTTTAATGGTTTAAGATTGATTTACATTATGGCATATTATCTTGAAATTGCGAGACATTGGAAGAAATAGGATTCTAGAGAAAGAGAAAGAAAAGATGTCACAAACAATGGATCTTAAATTAAAATGATTTCAGCTTTCAGAGCAGAGCGACAGCTCAAAATTTCTGGAGAATAATGATTTCCAATCTAGAATTCTATTTCCAGCTAAACCATCAATCAAACGTAAGCATAAAATACATTTTCAAACATGAAAGGTTTTTTTTAAAATTATATCTTTCTTGGATCCTTCCTCAAAAGCCCATTAGCAGATTCAGTCTACAAAATAAGAAAGTGTATTAAGAAAGAGAAAGGCATGGTGTTTAAGCAACATAGATCCAACGTACAAGGGCAGGGTGATGTTGAAGGGAGGCAATTAAGATAGACTTGGGGAATGAATTATTGTCAAATACATAGAAAACTAAGCAAACAAAAGAAGGGAAAGCAAACACAGGAAAAATCAAAGTGAATACTCTGAAATAAACCTTGGAGAGAGAAAAACAAATAAACAAGAAAATTGGTATGATGGAGTCTTTATTTCTCCACATGTAGCAAGCCAGAAATAAATGATGTTTAGTCTTTATTTAATATACTTTTCCTTGCTGCACATACAGTGCATAAGACTAGAATGTTTTATATCCTCTTAGGCAAATGCAAGGCTATCTGCTCAGACATGTGTTTATATAAATTAAAATCTGCATTCAACACTTATCATATTCTACTACAGGCAGAGTATAATTTAATTTCAATGCATAAAGTTATCATGGTCAATATATTCCAGTTTACCTGAAGGTACCATTACCCATTTATCTTCCACTTCAATATTTAAATGATTTAGAATAAATATTAAAAGACTACCAAGAACCCCAGAGTATAAGAAGCAAATGAAGAACCAGTCCAGAGAAAGCATTATCTAAAATTTGAGATGTCTAAATGAAAAAACATTTCTTTTCTAAGTATCATGCAAGATTACACCAAATATTTTTCTAGCAAATAATAATGTAAAATACAAACACAGATCTTTTATATTAACAAATAATCAAAACAGGGCCTGACATCTATTTAAAAAGAGTATGCATTGCAGATTCTGCTTAATAAATTAGATATGATGACTACTCTGTTTTAAAGCTGTTAGTACATAATGGGCAATGACTATATATTTGTGGCATCATATTTATATTTCTTAAAAGAGGAACGTTCACTCAGACTGTTCTCCAACTATAACTTTAGGCTGAGCTGTAGTAAATTATAGGATTGAAGACTTCTGCTGTTGTATAGGAGATGGAATTAGGAAATTTTATTTTGCCTGGCTATAGGACCTAGCAGAAAAAGGATGTTTTCTTCTGAATATTTTATGTTGGGATGAAGGGAGTCAATATGAGAAAATAAAAGCCAGGAAAGCGAGATAAGGCTGAATTCAATTTATCTGATTATTTTTCCCCTTCTTTGCATCTTTCAACTCCATTTCTGTTTTGGACTTGAAAACATTTGTTAACTGCCTGCTTGAGTATTCAGGATCCATAGACTGAAAACATAACTTGCTTCTGGGAATCTTTTTACATCTTAATGACAGACTTCATTCCTTAAAAATGGCACTAGAGTATAAGAGACCACTGGCCAAGTTTAAAGATAGAATGCCTAAGAAGTAGAGTAGCCCAATTAATTCTTCTAGGGTCAGAATGGAGTCAAGATAAAATGACTAAACTTCCAATTCCTAACCAAATGCTCAGGACACAAGTGAGAACAAATGTGTACAGGTTTGGGAGGGAAACGAAAGATAAAAATACCTAAGAGTTTAAGATTGATACAAATTTTTGAACTGCTGAATAAATTTATTGGTCGAAGTTTTGTTTTCTTCATTTTTAATAAAAGATAAGAGGTGGATAGCTATTGGTTTATTCTGAGTGAAAGAAGGCAGAGACACAAAAAATACACACTGTGATTTTACATTTGCATAAAATCTATGGTTAGAAAAAAATCCTAACAGTGGTTGCTTCTAAGAGTGGAATAGGGACTGGGATTAAGAAGAGACATGAGAAAAAGTTCGAGTCATAGGGTGATGGCAACTTTCTCTATTTTGTGTGGTTTTGGGTTAAATATACAATTTCCAAAATTCAGTGAATGTGCACTTAAAATTTATATATTTTATTATATACAAATTTTACATAAAATGAAAAATGTATAAATATATACTGAACTCTAATGAATGAAAGCTGAAGTATCTAGGGGGAAATATTAATATCTGCAAGTTGGTATATTTTGATTACCTCTGAATTTCAACAATGTCATGTAAAATTGTCTTATGCATCTATTAATATATAAATTTGCTGGAAGATGAAAAAGAAGGAATACAAAAGTTTTACCATTTACTAATACAGGGACCTTGGGCAAGTAATTTAAGCAATCTATGCCTCAATCTCCCCTTATGTAAGATGAAGATAATGAAATCTGCTTCAAAAGATTTTTCCAAAGGTTAAACGAGATGATATACATACAGCAACTACCACAGTGCCGGGCACAGAGTATGTATTTAATAAGTGGTCATTAATAATGATAATAAATAATACAACATCAATAACAATAAAAACAAACTCTTCAAGTTCCATGCTGATTAGTAACAGCCAGTTAATATAATTACAGAAACTGTGAAACTTCAAGAAGTAATAGGTACTCTTAGGTGTCTGGCCTCTTCCACTTGATATAAACTACTAACTATACACACTATATTTTTATAAAAAAATGAACAAAACTTTGACCAAGAATAGATTTAATCTGTGCAATAAAATTATTTTTGACAATAAAAAGGTAGTAAAACATATAATGTATTAGTATCTGTTCTTTACATTATGTTAAGTAATCTACTTCAAGGAAAAAATTCAGTTGCTGAACATACTTGGAAATTTAATCTGAGCGCTACATGCTACATTTTTTAAAGACTATGAACTAAATCGTTATTAAGACCAAAATAATATTGATATTAGTGGGCTTGTTTTAATTGATGCGTTTTTAATTCATTTTCTCATTTTTACTTGAAGAGATTATGGGATTCAAGTCTCAAAAATTCACTCAACCTTGTTTTCATTATTGGAAGGGGAAAGACAATTTAATTCTGACCTGTATAATAATTCAATTCTATATTTTCTCACCTTGAAAATCATTTTCACCATCAATGATTTTTTTTTTCTTTTTCCTTTTTTTTTTTTGAGACAGAGTCTTGCTTTGTTGTCCAGGCTAGAGTGAGTGCCGTGGCATCAGCCTAGCTCACAGCAACCTCAGACTCCTGGGCTCAAGCAATCCTGCTGCCTCAGCCTCCCGAGTATCTGGGACTACAGACATGCACCACTATGCCCGGCTAATTTTATATATATATATAAGTTGGCCAATTAATTTCTTCCTATTTTTAGTAGAGATGGGGGTCTCACTCTTGCTCAGGCTGGTTTCGAACTCCTGACCTTGAGCAATCCACCCGCCTCAGCCTCCCAGAGTGCTAGGATTACAGACGTGAGCCACCGCGCCCAACCACCATCAGTGATTTTTAAGTCAAATTCTCCTTTCTATCAAAATGCTTTAAATCATTCTTGGTAGAAAATTGGGGTGTGAAATTTACATTTTGGGGGAGATATTAGTACTACTGGGAGACTTCTCCAGCGTTAGAATGTATTCCAGTATGTGTTGCCATGTCTCTGAAATTGTACTTTTGGTTTGCTCAATCAAGCTGGGCTTCCCGATAAAGTTGGGCTCGATATCTCACATCCTTGAAACTGCCTTTTAAAGCCACAAAGCCTACAATTATCTACCTATCTTGGGTATTGCTCTTAGTAAATGTAGACCCATATTAGAGAATACTCTTATTCTGCTGGAGAAAATGGATAGGCCACTCTGTATTGCTGGTATAATAAAGACTTCTATCACAAAGAATAAACAACTAAATGAGCAGCAATAAACTTAATTTGCACATTAGATATGCTTTTCCAAGTTCCGACATTTCAGTTGAAAATAATGCTGAAGCAATGAGGCCTATAATTGAACATCCAAAACTTCTCCAGTGGGGAAACAAAAACAAATGTTGCCTGCAAACAAGATCATTTTTATAGCCTGCTGTTACTCTGCTTTTTAATAATTTTCCAAATGCCAGATCAAATAATTCCCCCTTTTATGTGATTTTCATATACCTCTTAGTGTATGTACACATTGTAATTTTAATCTCCGTCCTCGAAAATGAAAACACTTAAAACTCTCTTTCCTTTTGATTCCCTCTTTGTGCCTATGGAACATGTCCTCAAATTATACTGGGCATCTTCAGAGGCTCTGGCAAAGCTGCAGCTAATTGTGCTCACAATGTTGGAATGGAAAATTGCCTTGCTCTGCTGTATTAGGGAAATAGAAATTTCCAATATACAGTGCAGATAACTTCAGAATCCTCTTAACACAGATAAGCCATATCAGCTAAAAACTAAGCTGGGAAAATATCTGACTCCTGTAACTATTATCTTTTTACATGTTATCTAACAACAACATTTCTTGCATGACTGAGACTGATAAGTACATTCAAAGAGAGACGATTGTTTTATCAGCTTTACTGAAATTCCTCATTTGCTCCTTGCCACTCTATTACAGTTAAGGTTAGTATATGCTGGTTTGGGTTTGAGAAACAAAATTTATACTTGACTCCATAATGACAATCGATGTCATTGTCATTACATGTCACCCCCTCACACACAAATATTAAGCCGTCTTAACAAACAACCAGATGACTATACACTTACTAGTCAAGAAAATGGTTGAATCAATGCACACCATTAATTCTTTCCCAGACTAAGCTTCAAATTTGTAGGTTGTAAAATAACAATTCCTTGGCAGTGACACTTTCAACATTACTACAATAAAGGGAATTAGAGATAGCAGTCTAGTTAAGAAGACATGCTAACAAGAGACTTAGAACTATATTTGGACAGCAGTCACATGATTTAAAAAAGTCTATATGTTACAGATCATTAATAAAGCAAAGTTTCTATTTATATTATATACACATTTATTGTTTTGTTTATTTCTTTATTTGCATAATTATGTCTACATTTATATGCACAGTGTAGTTCTTGTCAATGGCAAAGAAGCAAAAGACCTCAAAATCCCCTTAAATGGGGATGTGGATATTTCATGAATGTTAAAAAATAACAAAATTTCCTTTCCATTATTAGATATAAATACTTGAAAATAACTTGATAATCACACATATTGACATCAGTTATATTAACCTTTTGAATGTGTAAATTATCCTCTGGTACTGTATTATAAATACCAGAACAGTGAGTTCTTTCCCTAAAGTTGTTTGCATTTTCACGGAGGGTCATGCTTGCCCTGCTAAGCCAAGTGAGGATGTCAATGTCTATTAGAAATAGAAAAGTACAAACCCTAAAATTGGGAAAGTGAAAGCATTTAAAAGTTGTGTCTTTTTTTTTTTTTTAACTTTAATGCTCTTTTTCACAAAATGTCCTAAGAAGTTTAAACCATGAAAAACTGACAACTGTCAGATTTTAGAGCAAGGAAGTCAGGATGAAAATTGTCCCCGTGAACTAAAATGTATAAGATAATAGCCTTTCATTAAACTGACAAATATTTATTGGACACATACAGTTCCTGACCATGTTCTAGGCCTTGTGGCTCATCATCGATTAAAATGAACAAAGATCCCTGCTCTCTTTATGCTTCTGTTCCAGAAGGGAAAGAAAGACAAGAACCACTGATATAATAAATAAGTTATATAGTTTGTAAAAAGATGAAAAGTATAGAGAAGAAGAAAGAACGGGACTGACGAAGTCAACCAGGAATGCAGGGTGGGATAATTTTGTTTCAATAATTTTGTTTCACTCTCTTCCACTCAGCAAAAAACAAAACAAAACAAACAACAACACTAGAAATAGGAAAAAAATGTCAATAATGTTATTTTTTCTTAAACTGAGAAATCCGTTAAAACTAGTGTTTTCCTTGTAGAAAAAAAAAAAAAAAACAGAGTACCTGGGGATTGTGATATGTTTTATGGAATATCTAAAAATGTAGATCACCTTATTTCCATCATAAGAGGCAGGAAGCTAATTAGCAGAAAACACAGCTATAGAACCATCTGAGATATACAGTTGTTGTGTCCAGAACACAATCTAGTTGCTTCCGATTTTCTCAGTTAATATTTTTGTAAGTCTTCACTTTTTATTTTTCTTCCATCAATTATCGGTGGACAGTGAGTATCATGATGCCACAGGTTTAAGAAACATTTGAGGAAAAGAGACTATTCATTCAGTTCAATCTGGCCATTAACTATTTTTTTTTCCCTTAGTCTCTGGAGTGGGAATCCCTATCATTGTATTTTAACAGCAAAATACTTGTTCCCCACAAGTCACAAGTACTCTATAGTAGCCTTAAACAGCAATAACAACAAAATTACATATCTACTGCTGATGTCTTCTATGTCATATTTTATTCTGCTTGGATTTTTCCATACCTGAAAGTCTTAACTGCGATGCCCTTTTATCTTTCACCATATTTTAATCTTCCGCTGTAATAAAACTAATGCATACGACCTACAATTCCTTAATGTAAAATGGTGTCATCAATCTTCTTTTCCCCTTAATGAACACTATATTTCTTGAAATACAAAGCATTCACACTTATCAGTATACGAGTGTTGCCAAAAATTTGCTGGAGAAATACTGTGTTCTTAAAAATAGCCATACCATATATCTTGAAACACTAAGTCCATCTCTGTCTCAAAAATTGATGACAATACAATCTTAAGGAAGTGAAGTTTTTCAAAATGTGCCACACCGGTTGGATTTTGACATATCAAGTTTTATCAGTCACATTTCCCCGGAGTGCTTCAGACAATTGTCGACATAATGTAGCAGGCTCTAGACAAGTTGGCAGAAATATCTCCCAGGCTTAAAGGTGGGTGTCTATTTTCTGTGAGACATTTTTATCGAATATATTTATTTTTTAATAGAAAAGATGAGAAGGTACCAACTGCTGAATTTAATCATTTGGACTTAATTAGCTACTTGACCTGCTTTATCAAAACAGTCATTTCTATCATCCAAGAGGCAACGAAATGATAGAAGTGACATGGCTTGCAGCAAAAATGCTAGTTTATGAGCTGAGATTCTATAACGTAAAGTAGCAAAGATGAAGAATAGGCATCTCTAATACTAATTATGTCCCTTGGTGACAAATGTAGAAACATTTGGATTGATATTAGCTTAAAAATCTTAAAAATTGAGTATACAGTTTAAGCATCCCAAATTGTATGAGTTTATTTGTTCACTGTGATGGGAATATTATAATGATTCATGTAAATACTATGATTTTAATTGCTTTCTCTTTGAAAAGAACTGCTTATTACAATATAGGCAAGAGACTCCACATTTCACTAGTTTTATACCTAGAATTGTATGAATAAATGAACCAGTTATATATCTGGTAGACTTATATACATGTGAATATTTCATTCAAGTGAGAAATCCTGAATTACATTTAATCAAGAAAAATATTATCCAGGGACTTTATCAAAAGGTCCATGGCCTGAACACCAAGGTACATGTGAAAACTCAAATATTTCAAGTGTAAGTTTTAACTCTGTCTAATTATACACTGACAGCATTTTCAACTGCCAAAGTATTCACATCTATCATGGTATCCTACTGGCAAAGTATGCATGCTATTAGTGAGTACAGTGATGCATCTATCTCTTATATAAATCATAAAATCAAATATTTCACATACACAATATGATACAGGTTTGATGCTGTAACAGAAATCAAGATATGCATGCATATTTCTAACGTTCACCAAGCACAAATGAAGACAATAAAATACCTTTTACTACGAGGCTGCCGGTGTTCTTTGCAATGCCAAACTGATTTGTGGCTATGCATGTATATGATCCAGCATCTGACCTGGTAACGTTATATATCTTGAGGCTACCATCCTCCAAGAGAAAAACTCTAAAAATAAAATATATAATTAGTGGAAGTAAGGCTCTTCAATATTGATAAATGAAAAGTACTTATTTTCTTTTTATTTTAAAACATCACTAAAAATCATGGATATATGTGATGATATGAATTTATTCCTTTTCTATTATTCTGCTCTTAATTGTGAGCCATCTCTGAATCTACGTATTAGAATAAATGGCATTTGCTTTTATTTTGGCACTATATTGATAATTATTGCACTATGACTTGACTTATCTTGTGGATTTTAATGCACATCAAAAATAAAATGAGTGCTTGGTGCTATAAATGCCTAATTGCTTGATGAATAAGATACGTAACTCTTTACTGTGTATTTTGAAAAGCCTGCTCGCTGGTGAAAATTGAACTTGGCTTTGGAGAAATGCAAGCCAATTTCTACATTGTTTAGTCTGTGTCTTCATAAATGTGGTTTTATTTAGCATTTTCAGTGACCAAACGATAGAGCACTAACCCATGACAGTATTTGCCAGTGGGTTGAAGGAACTATCTATTTGGTTCCATCGCCAAAGGACCATGGCTACTATGTGTCATATCCCCTCAAAGGAGAAAAGAGAGGAGTAGGGAGATGAAGCCTTCATGGGTCTTACTGAATTAAACATTTCTAAAACATAGAGTGCACAATGAAAAGATACCACCTATCTAAGACATTCCAATCTTTCATAAAATGATCCGTATTAAATTTTCTCTGAAACTCAAAAGCAAAGCAAACATCAGAATGTCATTGTAATCAGGGAAAGCCCCAAGATTTGTTTTTTTTTTTAAAATTCATCATCAAATGTTTTATAAGGGGAGACAAAAAATAGAAAAATAAAAACATTTGCCCAATTTGGGGTTTCCATATTTTGTGTCTTACAAATTTAGCTATCAACCTTCTAAAAACACAGTTCTAAAAGCAATAGTGGATAGCCAGGACAACACCAAAATAAGTGTCAATGAATTAATTTTTGACTATAGTTTTAAAGGAATGAAAGGCAAGGCAATTTGCATGCATGTCACATCCTTTAACAATAACAAAATAGCATTTGTTGTATTGCAAAATGACATTGTTTCTAATATATGTATAACATGAAATGTAGCTAATATAATTAATTACCTAATTTGAAACACAGAGAATATCAGCCAACTACAATTTGTATGAGAATAGCTTCTGATGTTGAATTTATTATTAATAATGAATTCCAAATTCTGTTATCAGTGAGTAGAAGAGGCCACATCTGGGTTTACAATAGTCCATGGCATGTAATCAGATTTTTTTAGAAAGCCATTGTGTTAGAATATTCCTCCAAAATAGACATTTGATACCTTATTTAATTTCTGAAATGTCTAGTTTACCAAATACCAATTTACATTTATAATTGAATTATACCACTATTGACACAGTAATACAACTATTCTAGTATGTAGCAAATGCCAGGCCAAATATAATTCTTTATCTGATTCAATTAGAAGAGGTCAATGTGGAAAGCATCTGAGTGCATCATTTGCCTCTTACATTTAAAGATAACTAAGAATTTTCAGCAACACAGAAATTTTATATATTGGCTAATAAAACATTTTATATGACAAAAATTAATATATCTGCTTATATCTAAAGGCCATTAAACAAATTTCCCAAGTACCAATCCAATGACAATGTTTATACTTCATATAATTTTTTGCCTAACTTTTAGACAGGACCAATTCATATAAACAATGGGTACTCTGAGGTCTACTACCATTTGAAGTACTAAGAAGGCAGACTGAAACTAAGAATCTGCCCAAGATTAACAGGTGAAGTATGAGGGAATGAGATAAAAGTTATATCTGATTATCTCCAGCATTCATGCTCTTCCTAGAACAATTACTTTTTCTTACTTTCAGTAAAATAATTCTACATGTTAGTTTTGAGGCTCAATAAGCTTCTGTCGAATCATCATTAGATGATCTAAAGACAGTTCATCGTGGGTTTGCTCCCCAAAATGTGGTCTCATTCCAGCCCTACTGAATCAAACTGCATTTTCATCAGATACTCAGTGATTAGTATGAACAAAAAAGTTTGAGAAGTACTGAGCTATTCATTATAAATCAAACTTTAATCTGTGAAATTTATCCTTATTTCTAAGTAAGGATAACCTTGTTTCATAAGATCAGTATGTAAACATTTATAAAAGAATAAAAATACTAAATTTAAATGTTTTATGAAAATAACAAAATTGATTTATTATTTATTAAAAGAAATAATTTTCTAAAGTCTCTCTAGTGACCTAGGATATAGCAATTTGGAATTTAATGATAACTAGTCATTTTATGGCAGGATAAATAGTGTGAACATATCAATTTATCATTTAAATTTGTCCTTTAATTAATAAGAGATGCTAAAATATAGTAAAAAAAAATTTAATCTTTTGACAGTGTAAATGGAACTAAATTGCTTAATCATTGTCCTAATTTTATGCTGAATAATTAAACAAGAAATGTTAAAGAAAAGTAAGAATGTCTAGTTCTTTCACATATTTAAAAAAAACATGATTTAAACATGATTTAAAAATCATTTAAAAATGATTTACCAAAAAAACAAACAAAAATCCAAAGGAAGGAACATTCATCTAAGATCAAACTGTGCCGAGCAATTGGCATTTTCAGATGAGGCAGAACACACATGCAAAAATTAATTGGAACATTTTAATTGGTGGTTTTGATAACATTCATAGATAAAGACTTATTTTTTTTTCTATTCTTCTTTTGGAATATTCGAAAAGATATTTTATCTGGAAGATCAGCAAAATATATCACTGAAAGATATTAAAATATTCTATCTTCATTGCATATAAGCTTCTCTGGCATTTATAAACAAGCACCCACCAGAAATATAGATAAGCTTGGCTCTCTGAAAAAAACAGGGAAAACATTCTGATAATAAAAATGGAGATTTCCATGAATAATTAGTAAAGAGCATATATATAGTCATAGGGAAGAAAGTAGAAGGCAATAAAATGAGTGATTACATATTGTTTGTGTATTACCATATTAGGATTTAATGCTGAGGTTATACTACCAATAGATGATACATAATATTAATAAAAGTTATGTATGGAAATACATGAGCACCATGGAAGCATGGAAAGGCTTCCAAAAATTCAACAGCAATTTAAATGCATGATTGGAAGTGGAGCAATGTTAGGAGTTTTTCTCCTTTTTAACTTATTTGGTAAATATTTACTAAATGCCTACTGTGTTCAAAGCAATATGTTAGTGTTACAATAGGCATGTGAAAATAAAGAGTGTTAAATTTAAGGGCACTCTTTTCCATGATATTGAAACTCATCAGTCAAAATTTAAGGAGGCTACATCTATTATAATGAGCTAACTCTGTACAGGTCCTCTACTAAGTGTGTAATAAATGTCAACTCACCAAATTCTTAAGACAAACCTCTTAACTAGCTATTGTTATCATTCCCATTTTATAAGTCATGACACAGGCCTAAAGAGAAGCAACAAGTGACTCAAGATACCCACTAGGTAGTGTAGGGCCCAAGATTCTAATCCTGTCTTTCTCTTTAGAACAGAAAGCACTTATTTTAGCAGGTATTCTTTCACTCCAAGCTTCCAAAACATAGTTTGTTAATAGTATAGTAACTAAGAGTAGCATAAACGTATATATGTGTGTGTGTGTGTATAAAATTCTATTTGCATAGACTGGCCTATAAGATTGGAGGTTCTCTATCTGACCTTCAAAGAGTCCAATAAGTCCCTGAAATGTGATGAAAAGTATGTGTGTGTGTGTGTGCTTATAAATATGCATTTTATCATGGCTCTTAGCTTTGTTGAGATCTTAAAGGCAGGCTTGCTATCCCCCTGCTATGGGAGAGTTTTAACTGTGATTATCAGCACATGTGAGGCAATGATGATGGTGATGCTAATAGTAAGAATTATTTTTCTTTTTTTAAAAAAAAATATTTCATTTTGTGCAATTACAGTGTTATTAGTAGAGTAGATAAGAATGTGGGTTTGGGGGTCAAAACTGCTTGTGACTGAATCTGAACCTCAACATTTAATTTTTGTATGACCAGAATCAAATTAATTAACCCTCCAGGTATTCAGTTTCCTCATCTATAGCATGGGATTATTAGCGTATCACAGAGTCATGAACATTGAATGATATAAACAGTTTAAAATGGTTAGCACTGTGCCTCACTCCTAACTAGCAGTCAATAGGTAAGTTTTTAATGAACTGGTTTCCCATCCTGCTTAAGAATGTAAAGACTTCTGTACTCTATAAAGAATAGCAATAAGGAAAGGGGGACATGTTTTGTCACAGTTCAGTTTGAAGCAAGAGGCCTGAGAGGTATATGCCAGGCTTTCTCAAAGGTGTCTAATGCCGGCAAGACTGTCCCCAGCTTTCTTTCACTGTTTAAAACCCTTCCTTGAATTGACACAAAACTTCTTGTCTGTGTACTTAACTACTTGGTCTTTCTGAGCCACAGGGTTCTAACTTTTACTTTGGAAATGACAATATGATTGTTATGAAAATTAAGTTAATTAAATGCTAGGTATTAATTGAATTTTTATTCTTTGTTGTGGTGACAACAAAGTATTTGCCCTTTGCTCTCCTTAATGACACAGGCTACTATTTCTGATTTGGTTGGTTTCTTTGGTTTCTGCACATGCCTAATATCTTAAAATCCTTGTGTATGACTGAACACAGCAGTACGTTTTGTGGCTTTTAACTAAGCTATGCTTATCATTCCCCTGTGCTTGGTTTTGATGTCACCAAGTTCTGATACGTGACTTAACATAATCTGTATGTTTCTTCCTTTCCCACTATAATCATTTCACAGTTCAGGGGTAACATCCTTCCTTTCATGTCTTTATTTTCAAATATCCACTTAATTAGACTGATTCACCTGTTCATACAATTGCATAGAAAAATTTTCCCCAGATTACCAAAGCCCAGTATTCTATTTAGATGACTAAATCACAAATGATGGCATTTGCATTTAAAATGTTCTGTAAAAATGAGAATTTAAAAATATTTACATGTGTAGACACAGTGTGGCCATTCAACTGATAGAAAAATTAATAGCTAACAATTATAATGTACCATATTATTTGTCTTATTGCATTATGGGCATAAAAAAGGTAGAAATTAGACCAACAAGCTGTGCCATGTCAGTCAAATGACATTGGAGAGACTTTATAGTGGCTTTAGAAAATAGAACATGTAGAAAATTAAGCCAACAACACAACATATGTGAACAGTTCAAGGTTAACTGGTAAGTTAGAGGCAGACTTTACAGAGCAATTGAACAGGCAACATTTCAATCTTCCTACTGTCTGGGAAGGTAGGTTGAATAAAGAGAAAACAAAAGCAACAGATGTCCTCCCCATTTGCCTCATTTCATAACCTTTGCTCTCTGCTTGCTGGGCTCTCATGCATAACACACAAGGAAGAAAAAGGTTCACATCATATTAACCTATGGGGCTTCTTTAGCTGCGACACGTGCTCAAATTTTGTATCTTTCTAAGGAACAACATAGAAACTAATGGGAAATAAACATTCCATCCCTTTGCTTTCCTAGTGTCTTAGTCCACTTTGTGTTGCTATGACAGACTACATGAGACTGGGTAATTTATAAAGAAAAGAGGTTTTATTTGGCTCATAATTGCAGTGACTAAAAAGTTCAAGATTGGGTGCAGAAGAATCTGCTGTGAACCTCAGGCTCTCACCACTCATGGTGGAAGGCAGAAGTAGTGTGGACCTGTGCAAAGAGGTCACATGGTGAGAGAGCAGCCAAAAGAGAGAAACTGAGGAAGCTAGATTCTTCTTTAACCGCCTGTTCTCTTGGGAACTAATCCATTCTTGAGAGAGTGAGAATTTACTCACCACAGCAGGAAGGCACTCATCCATCCTCATGACCCAAACACCTCACACTAGGCTCCAAATCCCAACCCTACCACATTGAGAATCCAATTTCAACATGAGTTTCGGTGGGAACATAGCATATGCAAACCATAGCACCTGGATTGCATGTGATAACTGTCCTTCATAAACTATATAAATATAACAAAGCTTAGCAATCACATCTATTTTCTCACTGTAAAAAATTTAATATTTATCCAACCTCTAATTTACTTACATATAGAAAACAGATCTATATATGTAGATTCCAAGGTGTGAATAGAAAATGATGAAGGCTCTTATTTTTTTGTTTGTTTGATATCAACCCTAGCCTATTACAAAGTTTGAGGACATAGAAGATTAGCAATAGCTAAATTTCTTAAACTAAGAGAAATTAGGACATTGGGCAATTATAATTTCTTATTGCTGAAACTAGAGCAACACTGCTATTTTTATAGTTAGATTATTAACTGGAGTATTGCTTCCAGTTCTGTCTAAAGATAATACTGGAGACCATGAAATTTTAATTGACTGTCTAATTTTACTGATATCTGGAAAATGTAAAATAGATTGGATTAAAATGAGTTAGATAAGAAGTAGAAAATTGTGTATAAATTTTTCCTCTTCACAATTTAAGTTTTAGGTAAAATGTCCCAGTGGAATCTATTTTAGATCAAATATTAATATTACATTTTAATAATTTTTGTACCTGATTATTATAGTTAAGGTATAATATCTATGCTAATCCCACTATCATTTAATAAGCTATCATTTGAAAATTCCTTATTTTAACAAGCTACAGATAATGACTTACATGATGATCAAAAAACAAGTAAATACCAAAGCTTGCTCATTTAAGGTAAAATAAAAGTTGACTTTTCCATCTTTTTATGTCAATAACTTTAAGTGGCACTAATGGCAGTTATATACAGAGACTGGCACCACTGGATGGATGAAATTTAAAGATTTAATCAATGGATTAGTGAAAACCTAATTTATCATCTTTTATAACATCATGAATGTAATAAAAATAAAAGAAAAAAAACAGAGATAGAGTGAAAATGAAGTGCTATCTTGAGCGAGATATGATTGAAGGGCCACAGGATATAAATCTAGCCTCACTGTTCCAAATGATGTAGGACATCTTTAGCAAGACACAAAACACTGACAACTTTTAATCAATTCTAAACAAGAAAAAATAAAAAAAAAACAGACTGGAAAATTCAGAAAAAAAATATGGAAGGAATTCAAATATATTATACATTTATTTTGCCTGACTTTTGGGAAAGGACATAAATATTCTTTTCAAGAAAGAATTGTGTAAGACCCAAAGAGGAAATAAATGCTAATAATTTGCAAATCTTTCTTAGAGTACAGTTCTTTATGGCGCTTGCTATAAGAAAGCTTGGAGTTTCCTCTTAGCAGAAGCTATGCACTCTGGTCTGCTAATGTGAATTACATCCACTGTCCTACACTTACTTTGATTCCTAGTGTTTCAGACACACCTTGTGAACCTTTCAGGTTCTCTCAGTCCGTTGGCTGTCAAAGGTCAGGATAGAGCAGCCCCACCAGCAAAGGGGCAATCAGGCATATAGACTACTGTTTCTTTCCTTCCGCGAACTGTTCCCAAGTGGTTTCTCTGCACAGCCTGTACAGGGACAACCTCTAGGGCCACCAGTCTACATGCCACACTGCCGGGAGCAAGGTGTCTGTGGCTTGAAGTGAGGCAGTAGCAAGATATGATCGTCCATTGCTGCCCCTCAACCCTGGGCTTCCCTGGGAATAGGAACTTAGCTCTGTCTCCTGGGGACCCACGCTAGGACGCACAGCTTTCCCTGTCACTGTGGTTCATGGTACTCTCTTTCTCCCCCTAACAGAGTAGAGATTAATTTTGTTTTTCCACATCGACAAACTGAGACACTGGGAGATTCAGTAACTAACTTAACCATACCCCCAGTGCAGGTCTTCTGATCCTAAGCCAGTGCTTTTTCTACTGAATCATTCTCTGAATCATTTTGCTGCCTTGTACTTCTAGTTTTCTTTCTCTACAAGTCTTTACTCTCCACAAATACTGGAAAACCTAAGGTTTCTTTGAGGAAGGTGATAATAGGGATTGTAAAATAATGAATTCTAAAGTCAGATTGCTTTGGATTTCTGCCTGGCCTCCCATTTCTGGCCATGTAACTTAAGGAGCACTTGCTTGATTTCTATGTCAGCTTATATAGAATGGGGATAGGAATAGTAATAACATCATCAGTTTGTTTTGAGAAAGAAATATATACATATACATATATATGTATGTGTATAAACACACACACACACACACACACACACACACACACAAGGCTTAGAGGGTAATGGGTATCCCAAATAGTAGCTACTATTCTTTATTTATTAATATTTATAGCTAAGAATTCCACCAATCAGCAGGTACTTAATAAATATTTGTTTTCTGATTATATTTACTCCTAAATACTCAGCAGTTCCATTCTAGGCCCAGACATATTATATGTTAATGTTATCAATAAATCCAGTCAACTAACAGAAAGTGACTTAGTCAAATAACTATTTTCTTTAAAGGACTTTATTTATAGTTATAGGATGTAACAAAGTGGTTACTTGATGAGTGATTTTCGATTAGTTTGCGGATGTCACATAAAGCAGTACAGGAGTTGACACAAAGAAACACAGTTGAGCCTTGAACAATGCAGGGGTTAGGGGTGCCAACCCCATGCTGAAAAAAAATCACATTGTAACTTTCGACTTCCCCAAAACTTAACTACTAATAGCCTACCATTGACCGGAAGCCTTACCGATAACATAAACAGTTGATTAACATATATTTTCTATGTTACTGTATTCTTACAATAAAGTAAACTATAGAAAAGAAAATGTTATTAAGAAAATTATAGGAAGAGGAAATATATTTACTATTCATTACGTGGAAGTGGGTCATGATAAAGGTTTTCGTCCTCATTGTCTTCATGTTGAATGGGCTGGGGAGGGTTTGGTCTTGCTCTCTCAGGAGTGGCAGGGGGAGAAGAGGTGGGGGAGGTGGAAGGGAAGGCAGGAGAGGCAGGCAGAGTTGGCGGAACTTTTATTGGAAAAAAAAATTGAGTCTAAGTGGACTCGCTCAGTTCGACCCATTTTGTTCAAGGGTGAACTTGAACATTCAAATCTCCAGGATAAGACTTGAGTGTATAAAACAAATCTTAATCATTTTTTGTACAGTTCTGATAACCAAGCTAAACGTTACAATACCAACCATAGAGAGTAAACATTTTTTAGTTATTATAATAATATGGATGCTGTTGAGGGATTCCTAAATATCCAACTGATTCACAGAATTGTTGCAATAGCATCTCTAGTATTTTCTTAGCCTTTGTCCTAGCTCTGAGCAAACCATCGTATTTCTTTGGGCACATGTATTGAGTTGCATTAGGCACACTGTGATTAAATTTATATCGGCATTGAGGCGGGGGACTAGAGGGAGGAAGGAAAAGGAAAGAAAAATGAAAACCTACATCAAGTGGCATCATAAATTGATAACACAAATAAATCTAATTTTGCTATGTTTTGTTGGAAAGCAGGGATTGCTCAGGTGCCTATGAGAGAAAGAGGCATGCTTGAGTGTTTATAAGTTACTTTTTTTTTTTTTTGCAACTCCCAATGAACTAGAGAAATATACATTTTAAGCAGATTAAATAGCTAAGGATATACTTCCCATGAACTGGTTATTCAAAGATGATTTGGGGGCTTTACGCAGCTAACTGAAAGGGTTTAATTATAATAGGAAAGGGTTGTTTAGAAGGGCTACCTGGAGATTAGAAATTGACTCAAACACATTTTATTAATAATGTAAATGGGAATAAACATGTTACTGCTTCCCTTTTCTAGTTCTTCAGAATTCCTGGTGTCTGTAGTTGCATGTTATGCCTTATGTGTAATCACCGGAGTGAATAGTCAAATGATCCAAAGTCAAGTCTGTGGTTCAAATGTCCTAAACACTAAAAGCAGAAAGCAAGCATCAGATGTTCAGCCCTCTGAATTCATCAAAATGTGTCTTCTTGTTTAATGTACACAAATAATTTAAGTGTCAGCTTTGTAGTGGCTGACACAGAACACAAACACAGATTCAGGGTGACTGAATTATGACACAAATTGGGAGATGGTGGATAAGAGCAGTTGCTAAATAACATAATTATTTGGTGTCACGATGTGTCTTTATTCCGATGGCATGCCAAAGAGTGTGCTGCTATGCCAACTCCCATAAAATGTTAAGAAAATGTGATTTAACATTAACAGAACAGCATCAGATGGAAAACTTAGCTAAATTAATCCAGTGAAATAGGCCTAAAAGGAATATTTAGCTGTTCAGGAAATGAAGGAAAAGATAAAGAAAAGCGTCTCCATTTGCTGCGGTATTTTGGGATGCCTGAGAAAACACAAAGGGGAATTAATATAGATTCATATGCTAACATGCCTCACAGCCTAAGTAAATCAAAAGAAAAGATGGGAAATTATGAAGTTGGTAAAGGACAAAAAAAGTTTGTGAACACAGACTTAAAAGGATTAAATAAAAAAAACGGTGCTCCCAAAATAACTAGGGGAGAACCAATTGAAAATACAATAGAAGAGAGAGTTGTGCAGAACAGAATGGAGACGTCTGAACATTGAGAGGACATTTTGGCTATGCTTCTATTACATTTATGATGATGAGCCTATTGTGTGATTTCCTCGGGGCCTTGAAATTTTACAAATGTAAAGTTGTTTCTGCTGTAAACGCTGGGATAGATAGATAGATGAGATTCAAGCATAGCCAGATGACCTTAAACTAGTGTCTTTAGCCCTGTGGTCTGTGGTTTCCCCTCAGGTATAAAAAGATGAGAGAATTGGGCTGGAACACTAATGATTATTAACCCTTTCACCCCAGCTTTCTGTAATCTGGTGATTTCAGAATGCGATATTTGGGAAATGATTCCCCCTGCTATCTTGAACGTGGTTTTGAAAGTGATGGATGCTAGTGGAATTTCCAATTCTAGATCCCCTTTGGCTACTGAATTATTGTGTTCCTCAGAGTCTACAAAGCCAGTCTTAGGAAAGTTTCTGAGAAGAGAGGACTGACTTGAAGATGACTTATTTTCTGCTAACTTTAACTCTTTCTTATCCTTAATTATATTACACACTTTCATGCCTACATCAGTTTGTTTATGGAGCCTCGGGAGTTTATCCTTGTTTATTGAATTTCCATATCTAGGTCTACATGTCATCAAAAATTATATTGTATGTTATATTAAAAATCCAATCAGTCTTTTGAACACTGTGGATGCAGGATGCTAAACCACTAAAAGGACTGACTTATTTTATTGATAAGAATCAATAAGACCTCATCTATCATTATGTAGACAACGTATAGGCATATTTAATACCTCTTAGTGATATAAAAAGTACAGTTTGAGCTCACATATCACTGTTTTCAGAAGATTTTTAAATCTAACTCTGGAAAAGACAAAGACCAAATAATGTGTATGTTATGAAGGTCTGTCTTCAACTCCACAGATGGACACTATAATTCTTCAGAAATCTAATTAAAATCCTATAGTACCATATTTAGGATTGCACATGGCTTTGGAGTCAGAGCTTCGAGGAATTAAATGCTTTTCTATCACTTACTAGTTGCATGATTGTGGGTGTGATGCTTAACTTCTCCAAGTCTCACTTTTATCCACCTAAAAGTATGAATAAATAACTCATAGGTATGTTGTAAAAATTAAAAGAAACGATGTATCTAACATCTTAATACACTATCTGCCTATGATGCATACTGTATAAATGGATATCATCATCATTCTTACATGATGAAACTCAGGGTCAAGTACAGGGAGGATGGATTTCTGGTTGCCTTTGGTTAATTTAACTGGCGAGAGGATGAAAAATGTATGTTATTAAGTATATCCAAGCATTGTTTGAGTAGTCAAAAAGTCAGCTGTTGGATGATTCACAAAATGCTTTCAGTCCCCTTCATATGTGTTTAGAGAAATCTTGGGGGAAATGTATGTTGTATCAACGAAGGAAGTCTACATCTAAAGCTTTGAAATGGCACCGAGCATGGTATTGAGAAAAGAGTAAGACGGTCACATAATAAGCCTGTACCTCTCACTTCCCTCTTCTGGGAAAAATTCCTCCCCACCCATCAAGTGCCAGCTTGGTTACCTGCGACCTGCTGAGGCCTTTCGGGACTGCTGTAAGCCAAGTGAGTGTGCTGTCCTCACTGCGCCCAACCAACGTTCGTGGTGATACACGCCCCACTGCACCTGCACTGTTGACCTGTCTGCTTCCCCAAGAGACTCTGAGCTCATCCAAATTTATAAACCCAGAATCTCACACAAGGCCTGTCAGATTGGTTTGCCACTGTGCTTATAAATAAATGAATAGTTTGACAAGTCACACTTGAGAATCAGGTTTGTCACTTCCAATCAGGAGTCCTCAAACTATGCTATCCCGGAGAGCTAAGGGGTTCTTGGGTCACTGTATGAGATGCTCGTGGGTGAGAGGAAGTGAGGAGGGCACTGAGTGGAACTCTGCTTCTCCCTCCAGGGCAATAGCCAGATTGGTTCAATTTTATCTGTTTTATGGAAGGTATTCTTGCATAAATTCCATTTAAAAAAAAAAGAAACTAGAAAGTTCCAATGCAGAAGAAAAGAAAAAGGAGATTGGAAAATTATAGCCAGTGACTAAAAAATTGCTCTGAGAGCTTCATTTCTCGTTTGGAAGATATTGACAAGACTGATTTCTACACTGTTGGTCCTGCTTTTTATTTCTTCAACTGGACCGTCATAGATAGCAGTTCTTTTTCTACTTATTTATATTTACTTTTTATATGCTTACCAGTATCTATAAGAAGGTGTGGGTGTAATAAATACCTATTGAGCAGGTATTTTCTTTTTTAAGTAAGGGAGGACATTATACTTCAAATATTTCCAGTAATCGCTTCTTTTCTCAAAGATCAAACCAAGAACAAAAGGTCATTTTTACAAATCATATGAATAATTGACCTTTTCTACCTATAAAATTATTGCTTTTGAATATTTATGTAAATTTTGAAAGATAGAAATGTCACTCAGAAATTAGAAGCAGGGGCTAAAAGGAAGTGGACACCATTCTGGAAGCAATTATATTTATATTTTCAAAGAGTAAGAGAAGTGAAGATTTACATCTCTTTAACGGTGAGATAAAAGGGAGGGTTGAATTTTAGACTAGGAAGCAAAAATTCTGGGTTGGAAAGGACATAAAATGAAGACAGTTTTTCCTTTAGATGTGTAAGCAGCAAACTGTCTAGGTGTTATTCACCAGTGCCAGGTTCTCATGGAGGCAGAGGGAGAGAACTTATAAAAACATAGATTCCTCGTCCGATGCTACCCCTACTGAATCAAAATCTTGGGCACAGCTCTGGGATCTGCATTTTCCCAAGATTCTTCTGATGCACGCTGAAATTTGGAATCCACAGATACAGCCTACGAATTCACAGCAACTCTACAAAGAAACGTACCAATTTTCTGTTGTAGGATACAGTACAGGAATTTATCCGATGCTATTTATTCTGTGAAACTTCTTTGCTCTGTCATATTTGTCCTTGGTTGAAAGCCACAGGATGTCATTACCCATCATGAGAACACTTTAAATAGAGAACTACAGCAATAGTAGGCCAACACCAGGCAGCGGGGGGAAACAGCACTTCCCCAGCTAGGCAGGCTGGATTTAAAGGCAGGCTTTATATCTTTAATGAACAGGAGCTTTTTCAGACCACGGCAGGTGGGAGGTTCTGCACGCATGGTGTGAAAGGTGAGTGCCCCAGACCCGTGGAGGCCAGAGGGATAAAGGAAGGAGGATTGGATGGCAAGAGGGGAAAATGAGGGCAAGACTGACAGGGCACACGCAGGATTTTAGCTTGTTACATCTCCGTGCGACACAGGCAAGACTATCAGATGGCTCCTGACATCTTCAACATGTATTCCCTCAGAAAGGCTCACCTTAACAAGGCTCTCAGGAGTTGAGTATGAACAATTTAAAATTTTATTACAAAGAGGCAGCCCAGAAGGGAGATTGTAATAAGCCTGGCATTATGCAGACTGTCATTCTTCCTTAAACACGGGAACATATGGTTCATTTGCCTATTTGATACTCATGCTACCTGATGTACTAAGCACTATTACATTAAGTAGTTGGTGAGACAAAATAAAATTAGGTTTATTTGCTTGTTCTATTAGGAGGCTCTGCAAGGAGGAGAAAGGGGTAGAGAAGCCTGCTTTGCACTCGCTGCATAATGGCTCATGCCGCATTGCAAAGGCATTTGCAGAGGGGATATTTTATTAAGACGGAGCACTTGGGAGTAAAGTAAAAGAAAAAGGAACAGTAACGATTTAGAAGGCAGATATTGTAAAATATATAGAAGAGCATCAAAGAGGGAGGGAGAATCCTGTAATCGGCTCTCTTGCATTCAGGCAGCCAGAACCCTGTTAGCCAAGGCCCCACGAGGGTGAGGTGTTTGGCAAAAGCCTCCAGAGAGAAAATGGAATGGTAGCTCAGTGTTGGGCAATGGGCTCTGTAACTAGGAAAACCGCTTTGTCCAGGCAGTTTAGCAAGGAGAAGAACGAAGACAAACTAATTTTTTATTCTTTTTTTTTTTCTGTGTCAGGCACTATGGCTAAGGGCTATCAAAAGAGTCTTCCTATGGGTACCTTTTTACTCACTCAGCGAAGAAAGATCCAGTGCCTTGCTCAATAACTACTGCTTCTTCCTTGTTGCAGGGAATTCCCTTTGTCCTTTTTCTCACCCTTTTTTTTTTCACCCTCATGCCTTCTGTCTTATCCTGGCTTCTCCCTCTTTCCACTTTCCCTACGATCTTTACGCCTTCCTCTCTGTTTTCCCACAATGGGATACGGTGTTGAAGAGGGAGGGCTTGGTACTGCTGAGCCAGACAGGTGCAACTGCAGTGGATCTGTTCCAAATTTGGGGCTTGAAGGCAAAAATATTGAATAAGCCCCACTTATTCAATAATTGAATGAGACTCCATGCCACCTAATAGGTTTACTTGTTCCCATAAGGTACCTGCACTTCCCAAGTGCCCAGGGCCATGCAGGGTTTAATGGTGGCATTATTGCAAGATAGATCACACAGAATCCATGATTTGATAAGGCCTATTTGCAAATATATATACTTGGGGTAAGTAGATAAAGGTAATGGAATTGGTTCCAGAGAGTTCGGCTGCCCTCTTATTTCAAGCCTGAGGAACAAGATGACATTCTGAGACCAGTTGCCAAGGGGTACAACCTCTACCATGGAGTGAGTCTGATTCTCTGTGAATTCTGGAGTGCTTTTGTATTTATCTCTTTGAGATTACTGGGGTAAAAAATGACACAAATGGAACCATATATTCTGTGCCAACTCTGATCCTCAGAAAAAACATATCTGAATCTGGAAAAGAATGTGCTTTAATGTTTTGAGATACATAAAGTGCCTGGTATACTGGCCCGCAAACAGGAGATACTTAAAATGGTTATTGTCATTATTGATGACAATTTGTCTGACATACAGAAGGACTTTATTTTATTATTTTACTTTATCTTATTTATTTTTATATTATTTTATGTTTTAGGAAATGAGGGCAATATGAAGTGGATTGTTTTAGGAAAATGAGAAAAAATGCTGTCAATTACTTTATGAATTCACTTATTATTCTTTCAATAATAGGACCAAATTTCTTTCTTTCTTTTTTTTTGGAGACAGAGACAGAATCTCACTCTTATTGCCCCACTAGAGTGCCATGGCATCATCAGCCTAGCTCACAGCAACTTCAAATTCCTGGGCTCAAGCGATCCTCCTGCCTCAGCCTCCTGAGTAGCTGGGACTAGAGGCATGCGTCACCATGCCTGGCTAATTTTTTCTATATATTTTTAGTTGGCCAATTAATTTCTTTCTATTTTTAGTAGAGACGGGGTCTTGCTCTTGCTCAGGCTGGTCTCAAATTCCTGAGCTCAAACGATCTGCCCACCTCAGCCTCCCAGACTGCTAGGATCACAGGCGTGAGCCACCGTGCCTGGCCAGTACCAAATTAATTTTTTCCACCTCTTTGTTTTTGTTGTTCGGAGCTTATATATCCGCTATGACCAAATCTCAGGTAATTCAGGCATTGTGTTTAATGCTACCTGTCACGAGACCACATTGAGCCATCTCTCCAGTGGGTTAACACTTCCTCTTAAATTCAGGACGTGATCCCTGAATGGGTAGCCAGCAGTCACTGGGCATAAGGAGACAAATCTAGGACTTTGATTTCTGACAGTTCACTTGCTAAGTAGATCCACAAGGAAAAAAAAAAAAAAAGAAGTAATTAATCAAACTCAGCAGATGTGGAATTTATTCCCTCAGTTGCCTCAGAATGCCTTGCAGAGATACACTTAATATGTATTCATCCTGACTTTCCCTGGTGAAGTTTGCGGCTGTTCCTACGGCTGCTAAACATTCAAAACAGTAAATGCATCCAGTGGCTGTGTGGTGTGTACAGATCACCTGTCCTTCCACATGGCTGTGCCATCTGAGTCTCACCTCCTACAACCTCAGAGGAGAGACAAGTACTCTTTTCTCTGAAATGGACTGATTAAGAGCCTGTGAAGTTAAAGTACTTGCTAGAAGTTATCAGCTAAGATGTAGAATTGAGGCTTGAGCTTAGGCCTTTGACTTCAAATAGCTTTAAAGAAAAGAGATTATCATAAGAAAGGGCAAGGAGACTATTATGTGTCATATGGCTGGCTGGCTTAGCATTTTATCCCTAGCACCAAGCACAGAAGTTGGAATATAATAGGTGTTCAATAAACATTTAGCAGCATGAATGAAGGAATTAATAACTGAATGGATATACCATGGGTCTATTAATTTTTAAAGTGTTTGTCTTAACTACGGAAGCTCTAAAGCCAGCAAAACAAAGTAAACTTTAGCTTTCATTAATTTAGCAACACAGACAATATTTATTGAACATGCACTATCCGTGTTCCAGATTTGTACTGGGTGTTGGACCTATAATGGTGAATCAAAGAGTCATGCTGTCTGCCCTCATGGAGCTTATAGTCTAGCTGCCAGGGATCCAGGTAAACTCTGAATCCAACCCATCAGATCATGTTAGCTGCTATGACAGTTTATAGCAATCACCATGTTTGGCTCCATCACTTGGTCACCTGAGTAAATCATTGTGACACATATCAAGTTTTTATAACTAAGATAGAACTTGTAATTTCAACCTACCAAGCTAAGGTTTTTAACTGATGCCTAATATGAAATCCATATCCAGGCAGTCACTGCATGAGCATAATGTTTAATATTTCTTAAAGTTTTTTTTTTCTGAGATAAAATAAATCTGAGAAACAATAACCTCGAAGAAAAAAGAGTAGCGTAGCATTTTTATTCAAGGTCATCATCATTTACTCTAAATCAATGATAGAACTGAGACTGGAATCCCAGAGAGAAAATATTTTCTAATTCCTAATGCATTGCTCTTTGTAATACATCCTGGTTTCTCCCGCGGGAATATATCTTTTGCTTCTCTACAATATAAGTGTTGTTTCTAAAGCATTGGTACCTTCAAAAAGAATGAGACAGATGTTGTCTGACCATTCACTCTTAGCAGGAAACCAGACAGCCCTCGAACTCTGTAATGCCATCTACCTATTTTTAGTTCAAGAAAAACTTTTCCACTCTGACAGTCTGCTATGAATATATGGACAACTTGCTGCAAAGACAGAACTCTTAAAACAGTCAACACTTCGATTATGATACATAGGCTAATGGGAAACATGTTCTCTGGATTAAGGAATGATGCTGCATCTGAATTGCCAACACATCAAATTAGGCTAAATCATGTGACAACAGACCTTCAAAAAATGAAGAGTTGAGTATGTTCTCCATTATCCCCGGAGAAAAAAAATGATGCGATTGCAGAGATAGGAAAATTAACATCACATTGAAGCTTCATCACTTACTGGCTATGTGATGGAAGCCATCCCGATTCATGTAAGTAAGACTGGAGGAAATTGTCAAAACATATATATTGCCACCATTTTTTGTAAGTCGGCAGGTGATACAGTATGATTACCTTCAATAGGCTTCTTTAGAGCCCTCTCAACTATCTCGCAGTAGTTATACTTTATTGGCAGCGAGAGTTAGTGACAATGAAATTTCAAAGTAGACAGTACCATATAGAAGTTTTATAACAGAGACTAAAAAACGTACATTTCCCCACATAAGGTACTTTCAAGGTCAAGAACTAAAAACTATTTCTACCTGGAATCATTGTAAAACTGTAAACTTTTTGTAACTGACTCTTTTATTTTACATATATATATGTGTATATGTATACACACACACACACACACACATATATATATATATATATATATAATTGTGTAATGGTTTAACAGAGGTAGAAGAGGCTAGGAGTTATATATATTTTGCCATTTAAGTGAAATAATCAGCCTGGTATGGAATTAAAAATGGGATTCAGTGTTCTGTGTTTGATTTTAGGGTCTGGCTCTACACAATTTGGAAAATGGGCTCAATCAACTCTAGCGCCCTTTTCAAATACAACATCGAATAGTGTGTTTACACATGCAATAAGCCTTGCATTTTGCAATCAAATCAAAAAATTAATTTCCCAGCCAATCTCTATGCCAGCACTCTGTCCCTGGCTCCTAGGATATTTAATTTCATTTTCTCTGGAAATATGATACCTATCCCTAAACACACACATGCACACACACTCACATGCAAAATTCATACATAGATACATTCAATCAAATAACCTTCATTCACATATTTCAAATATAGGAAGAAATATTTTGTGGCATTAACTACTGCTTTAATATTGTCCTCTTCCAGTGTGTTGGCTATTTGCAAGCCAAATGCAGTTACTTTGCTAGTATTGGGGATCTATACTGGCAACACTGTTTAGTAAAGGAGGGTTCTGATCATGGAAAAATAAAAAATGGTTACCATCTATAGAAGAAATAATCAATCTTGACTTTCTCTCCTCTTTTAAAAAAAATGGACGTATTTCTAATTACCTTTACATACAGAGGCCGACAGAAGACAAATGACTTACCCAAAGTTACACTTTAAGTTGGGTAGAATCAGGGTTGGAATCTCTCTTTAGTATATCATACTATATCTGCAGTAAACAGTAATGCCACTTCTTGCTTGCTTGTCTTTCTTGCTTTCTCTCTCCTTTTCCTCCTTTCTTTCCTTCCTTCCTTCCCTCCCTCCCTCCCTCCCTCCCTCCCTCCCTCCCTCCCTCCCTCCCTCCCTCCCTCCCTTCCTTCCTTCCTTCCTTCCTTCCTTCCTTCCTTCCTTCCTTCCTTCCTTCCTTCCTTCCTTCCTCCCTTCTTTCCTTCTGTTCCTCCTCCCTTCCTTTCTTTTTTATCACTGATTTTTACCTTTGCCCTGTTTGGAAGTCCCTATGATAAGACCATTAAAAAGCCATTAGGCCAACACAAACGGAAGCATAAATGCTGTATTTCCGAGTAAGCAGCTTGAAGCCATGCACTTAATGAAACCAGTCAAATCAGAAGGCAGTGGAAGAGGGGACAGACTAAGGAGTGTACAGAGACACAGAATCTCATGGATCTGGCTGAGTGACCCTTTGCAAATTACTGCTTAATGTAATCTATACTGGGCAGAGATATATGTCTGTAATTACCACATTCTGCTGGGACTCAATTTATTTTAACTTTTAAGAATGGATGTTCAGGAGATAATTCGTTAGTTTGTTTTCTTTTGTTAAACCCTGTAATAAAATTCTAAAGCAATGAGAAGATAGAATTATGAAAGAATAATCTGTAAACCAAAATCACAGGGATCGTTCCTTTAATCACGGGGAGACAATGCAGAATCTGTTAGGACTATTAGCAATTGTGCTGAGGCTAAAAAGATCCTAAGTTTAATTTACATAGGGCTAAACAAAATAAAACAAAAACTTGAAAAGTTGCTTTACAAAGCAGCTTCCCTTGTGCTCTTTATTTATTTATTTCTCATTTTCACATATTTACCCAAATCCTTCCTGTTCGTTTTTTTCTCCTCCGCACATATCCTGTGTTTGGTCCTTTAAGGTTTATGGAAGGTAAATGCAGTCATTGCTGCTCTTTGGGTTAGAACTTTCGAGTCACTTTATTAAATGAGGCAGAGCTAATCAATTTTCCCAGACCCTCAGTACAAAGTGTTCCGGGTGATACGGCGGGATCTCTTGAGTTTTCCTATTTCACAGCCGTGTATTCAAGCCTTGATTAGATTTTAGGAATGAAAGAGGAAACATTTAAAAAGATCCACATCTAAATCTGTTGGGAGTCACTCTCTCCAGCAGTGTACATAAAAGAAGGGGCCTGGCTTGGACCAGGGCAGCTGGTTTCCTTTCACCTTTTTTCAAACTGTAGTTTTGAAGCATCTGCTCTTATGTCTTCCGTCATTTCCCCAAGAATAGTCTTTGTATACAGCTGGGAGTGCCCTACATATTCCTCCTTTCTGACTCATTCACTCATCTCATAGATATTTATTGAGTTTTGATTTTGTGTCAAGGCAACAGGACAGACAGAGTTACATTTAAAATAATTCCTGTCCTGGGGAAAGCTTAAGTCAGGGATATAAGGACATTTGGGGACAGGAGAGAATGAGGAAAGAAATAATGCCCGGACAGGGTCTCTGTATTGTACATCTCATCATGTCCATGAAGAGGGTCTTCAAGACACCGGATATAACCACGGTAGCCCTGGACACAGTCAGCAGAGATCGCTGTTTTTTTGTTTATTTGTTTTAACCCCTTATTCTCTCTTCCTTCGCCACAAGTGAAATCTTAAGACCAGAAATGACAAAATGGTGCCCCTGTCTGTATCCAGCCTAGGGCATTTTTTTCCAGGCTTGGGAGATTCGATACCAAAAAAACAGACCTCCAGCTTTCTCTGAAATGTTGAAAGTTCTCCGAAGCTGTGTCTACCTTCCCACAAAACAACAGTTGACAGAATTGGGAGTTGTGACTGTCCCTTTTAGGTGTCATTCTCCAGTTTTTCACATTCATTTCTTCCAAGACTGACGATTGCCATTTTCCATCACACTCTGGTTGTCCTCTCTCTCACCTGGCCTTTCACCTGCCTGCCCATGCAAATGAGTTCGTGACACGTATGGTGACGAAGAGGGGCACCTTGAACTAAAAGGGACTATTTTCATATCTCTAGCACACTGGCTCATGCACAGTAGGATTTAATTGCATATCTGATCACAAAGTAACAGACATGAGTCACTAAAAGAGAGCTGCATATGTGGTCTAGTCACCCCTTTTGTATACAAGGCTCTGTAGTATAATACAATGAAAGGGATTGTGAGTAGAGAAAAACACTTGCTATGTTCTGTCAAACTCTCCTGGAAAACATGCCAGTGCTGATCTAGGATTTCTCAACTGCATCCACTGTGGAAGGAAACTTCTCTTCTTTTCTCTACAGGAACCTCTCTACATGTTTTCATGCGGCGAATTCATTTTGTCATGGGGTGAACACCTGTGTGACTATTTAAAAACCACAACACCAGGTGTGTGTGAATGAGCATCTTTCTCCTTTGTGTAATGTTCTTCACACCGATTTCTCAGCAGGCCAGGTCAGGAAAAAGCCTTCACCGAACTGAATATAGAAAAACGTCTTAAAGGATATTTTTTTTTTAAATATAGCTATGATAAGTGTATGCGCTGAAAATATTGCAGCCAATTTATACAAACAGATCTTTGCTTCATAGGATTCTCTTGTTTTTACTATCATGTAAAAAATGTTAGCACCCCTGGATGTACCATTAGTAGTTTATCATAGAGCAGGGCATTTTGAAAGACCTAGGGAATGCCAAAAATTTGGAAGATGTTATATTACAAAATACTTGAAAATATATTTTAAAAAATTAAAGATTAGTTTACCTTTTGCTTTGTCTGAGGCTCTCCGCCCCTCTTTTCCAGGAGATAGCTGCCCTGGGAAAAGCATTTGGTTTGCATTCGATGACAATATTCCCACCAACCTGAACAACTGAATTTTTTTTAATGGGATTTTTGGAGAAATCAGGAGCTGAGGCTAGAAACAAAGTTAAAAACAAAATTATTGCATTACTCACTTATTTAACTTGAAAATAAGTGACCCAAGAGGTAACTTGGCATACTAGACAGAATTAAGTGTTTATAGTCAGAACACTTTTTCAAACTGCCATGTTCAATGTGTTTTCAGGCCGGCTACTAACTTAATATTTTAGAGCCTCTGTTTTCATTTGTAAAATGAAGATGACAAGAGATGTTACTTCAGAAACTTAGTGTGGGGATTAAATGAGATAACAGTTGTAAAGTACTATAGCATAGTGCCTGACACAAGTAAATGCTCAATAAAAAAGAAACATAATTTATTTTTGTGTGTGCGTTGTTGGTTGTCAATTTTTTAAACTTTTGTGTTGGCAGTGGTCATTACAATATAATAAAAGTAAGTTGGTAGTGAGGATGCTCGTTAGAAAAAGTCACATTTCCGATAGCATTTATATCAAAGGGGGTGAAGATGGTTCCATAAGAGACAGAGGAGGGAATTTTAACCTTAACTAGGAAAATCATGAAATCTATTGCAGCTGAAATAATCATCCTAAGGGTGGACACAGGCGGCTCACGCCTGTAATCCTAGCAGTTTGGGAGGCCAGGGCCGGAGGATTGTTTGTTCTCAGGAGCTGGAGACCAGCCTAAGCAAGAATGAGACCCGGTTTCTACTAAAAATAGAAAAAAATTAGCCGGGCGTGGTGGTGCATGCCCGTAGTCCCAGCTACTCAGGAGGCTGAGGCAGGAGGATCGCTTGAGCCCAGGAGTTTGAGGTTGCTGTGAGCTAAGCTGCCACCACGGCACTCACTCTAGCCTGGGCAACAGAGTGAGACTCTGTCTCAAAAAAAAAAAAAATTCCTAGATATGAGTATACACATATATGCATATATGTAAACAGCTATAGCATACCACTGAAATAATTCAGAACTACTATATCACTATGTCAGATTGCTTCGGGCAACTTTTCACTAGCAAAATGTAAATTGTCTGCCTTCCATAGAAGCAGACACGCTGAATAGAACTTACAAAAAAGGCTTTGTCAGTTACGGCTTTGGCCCCCCTAAATAAATGTTGAAGATACCAGTTCAGGAAGATGAGGAATTATCAGACTGCCTGGGATGCGTCTAAGGCTTTCAATTCATGGATGTGGGAATCCATGTGTCCAATCTCTATTCATCACCTAAAGTTCAAGTGAACCAAAGTTTTTCAGATATGCCATACTCCCTTGCTCCTTGGCTTTTCAGGTGATGCTTCTCTGCCCTTCATCTGGTCTGTGCATAATTTTTTTGTTTGTTTGTTTGTTTTTTGCAATCTCAGGTTAAAGGGAATGTTCTCCATTTAGGTTATATTAACTTGCCGTGTGTTATAGCAGCACCTACTCAATTCTTAGCCATAAAAATCACACTTAATTTTTTTTTTCTCCTTGAAACTATAGGTTCAATGAAGATAAAAATCTTAGTCTCAATCGAGCTTAGACATAATAAATGTTCAATAAAACAAAGGAATTGTTTTCCTTCAATAGGAATTGAAGGAATTAACAAATGGATGAATGCTCATCACCTATAAACTCATATAATTTTGTGTTTTGCTATTTGATCCTTCCTCTCTTTTACCTCCTTGGGTCTTCCTACCACTAAGAAAGCCATGGGCTGAAAGCTATCAAGAAGTCATTTATTGTGGAAGATACCACTGGTTGGATTTCCCAGGTCATCATTCTCAAAATCCTTTAATCTCAGCATTTTCCACTAGAACGACTTATTTTCCCAGCTTCCCTTGCTGTCTGGAAGGTCATGTGACAGGTTCTAATTAATGGCATGAAAGGATTTTGCTGTGGAAGAGCAGGGGAATTTTGCTTTTCTAAAGAAAGGGACAGATGTGGTCCGTCCTGCAACCTCCTTCTGCCGCTGCCTTGAGTACAGACTTGATTTCTGGACTCACAGCAGCTGTCTTGACACTGTGAGGTCCCAGGCATGAGGGGAAGGTACGTAGCTGGCAGCCAACACTCCTCTTGTTAAGAGATAAAATAAATCACTGTTTGGTTAGTGACTGTAAGTTGTGATTTTCTTTTCTTACTTTTTAATTTGCAGCAGAAAATATTCCTAACAGATACTCTTTGAGTTACACTTGAAACCTTGCACTTGAAATCAACATTGGAGAAGCCTCTTCTGGTTTGGATGCACCCAACGATGGGCTCTTCCTCAAGCCCTAGCACATTGCCCAAGCAGAATAATAATCACCACCTTGAATTTTGTAAAAAGCTAATTTAGACATTTCCCATTATTTCAGAGGAAAGCAATTACTAATTTAGAGAAAAATTGGGTTCAGATTATACATAATGATAGCTTGCTAAAATGTCATTTTGAATTTTTTGGTTGTAAATAAATGACTTACCTAAAACTCTCAATTCAGCATTTGCATATATTATCTGATATTTGTTTTCTGCAGCACATTGGTAGACACCAGAATCTGACACATTCAGCATTGTTATGATAAGTGTCCCATTTTCTATCTGAATTCTCTCCTAATAAAGGAAAAGGCATGGGAAGATGCTAGTATGTTAATGTAGCATTCGCTTAAATGTTATTAAACAACATTTGTGCATATAAGATCTGATAATTTGGTCTATTTATATACTGCAAAATCCTGAGCAGCATTCTGAAGTTTAAACAAACGAAAATATGCTTAGTATAATTTTAGTGGTTAGTGCATTTTATGTTATACCATTTATTTGAAAATTGGCATTCTCTGCATAGAATGCATGTTAACTTTCTGTTTTATGGTATATACGATAATTTTGAACAGACCACCATTCCACTTATTCTAGAAAACATGATTGGCAGTAATATTAGACATGAATATCATGATTAGAATATTGCCTTGGTTTTCCAACATAAGATCTCAGAAATATTTGAAATGTGATGACTTGATAATTTTCTAATTGAATCCTAAGTTGGAGGAACTTAATCCTTCCTTTCTGCAGCCTACTAAAATTTGTGCCTAAACAAGCCAAAATCTGTTACAGAGTCACATTGGGAGTATAGAAATACAATTTCGAGTGCACATAATGAAATAGTTAATAGTACAAATTTAACTTAAAACTAAATATTTCCAGGTACCTATTACTATTCTCTAAGGAAAACAAAAGTAGCCTGGAGGAAACAGAATGTTATATGCAAAGGCATGCAAGAGGAAAATTCCACTGAAGCTGAAACAAAGAACAGCATCATATTCAGCTTCCAAACAACAGATGTTCTTTGTGTCTCTGGCTATGCTTACGTGTGCAAAGTAAAATGGAGAAACAACACAATTATCTGGATAATTTAATAGGGGGAAAACCCAGCTCTGTGTCCTTTTCTGGATATTGTAAAAGAAAGTAAGTTTTAGATTGAAAGATGTGGAAAACTGCCTTAGTTCTCCACTTTCCTACAGGTTTAGAGACAGTCAGCATTTTTCGTAAAATCAAGATACTGGGTAGTGACTAAGAACTTGGGTGCTGGTATCAGAGGAACAAAGTTTAGAATACAAATCCTATCATTTACTAGCTACTATGTGACGTAAAAAAAAGTGGCTTAACATCTTCGAAACTCATTTTCTTTATCTACATAAAGGAATAACAATGGTATCTCCCTCATAAGTTTCTCAGGAGGATGCAATAAGATAACATATGGAAAATATTTAACACAAAGATTGCCCCGTATAAGAATTAAATAAATATTAACTGTGAAGATAAGGATGACAATGATGATATCTCAATGTGGATCCACGACTGACTGAGTGGTCTTGTGAAAGTTTTTGTCTTTTCTATCTTATTCTTCTCATTTGAAAGATGGGGATAATATCAGTACTTTATGAGTTTATTAAAGGATTGAATAAATCAATGTATATTTATTTTTCTAGAATAGACTGAATAACCCATGAATAGTCCATTAGCTGTTACTGTTAGTTACTATTATCATTAGTATCAAAATTTACTTAGCAGAGTAGGTGAATTTTTAATATCAACAGAGATGCTTACCTCTGGGTGGAGGCGTTCACCATTTTTTAACCATGTGTACCAAGGGGTTGGCTTTCCATTAGCTTTGCATTCCCACAACAAGCTGTCATAGATAGAGAGGTATGTATTGTGGATTTTTTGTTCCCATTCTGGGGGAGCTGTTTCAAAAAAAGGTGAGAACAACTGTTTGGTAAGGCAATTATCCGAGACATCACGCTACATTCCAAGGGCTATAGAAATCGAAGGGCAGGGCCAACTGGGTCCAGTTGGACTGCATGCATGTGATTTGCACAAGGGAAAATGCAGGAGCTTCAGTGTGGGGTGACAGAAATCCTGTTGCAAATATCATTGGGCATTTGGCTCAAGTTAAGTGTTTGTCATCTGTCATTTTGCTGCACCTGTATAACAACTTGGGAGTTGTAGAAAAAGGTCAAAATGCAGAACGGGGCCAAGGAATAATTCCGTGCTAAATATTATTAGTACATATGTCAAGTTAGAAAATGTATACCAAATCTGAACCCGCATACTAAATCTGAAAGTCTATTGATTATATTTGATCTAAACAAGTTGAAATTAAGCTTACCTATATCAGACAATTACAACTCAATTGCTTGAGGTATACATGAAATAAGAGCCTCATCACATATTGGTAGGATGATAATCCAACATATTTTTTCCCTAGATAAAAATCTTAACAGGGAATGAGAACTTTTGGAGTTGTATGAAGGTTAAGTAAACTAACTTTAGCCCTGTGCATAAGTTTTCCAAAACATCATTTTCTAATCTGAGAAAGTTCTGCATTGCACTGAGGCAAAAAGCACCTGACATAATTGGTGTGAACGTAAGGAAGTATTATCCTTACCATCATTCATGAAAACAGATGGGTTTTAAATTAAATGTTTTAAAATTCATATTTATTCCATAAAGATGATTGGAAGCTTCCTGAATGCACCAATTAATCCCTCTTCTTTCTTTAGTTCTGTCCTTGGATATATAGGAATATAGGGCCCTTGGAACCTCAGGCTGTGACAACCTGGATGTTTAACATTTGCAATTGAACTTAATTCTCTCTACAATCCTTTGTAGTGGATTTTTGCAGAGGTATTAGGTAACCTGATCAAGACAATAAGGTTAGAAAATACAGAAACCAAAATTTGAGCCCTGAAAGCAGAGTCTAAATAAATGGCTTATGCTCAAGACATTTATTTGAGAATACTAGCCCAAGGGAAAAGTATCAGGACAAGAGTCAACAAGGAAGGGAATTCCATGCAAGGTTGAGTTACTGAGTTAGCTATCAACATAGACCATTTTTACTCCATTCTAGGTGAATTTCTAAGGAGTCATTATGAGCTGTCTACCCAGGGAAAGGAAGGGGAGGCATTGATTCATTGGTTCCTGTCCATAGTCATGTAAAGGTAGTGCTGATGTGAACTACATGCACACCCATATGGTGCATGCTCAAGTGCTGAGTAGGCTCCTGAAGGAACCAAAGAAAACTGGGAACAGGAAACAAGATGTACTTGGTGCAGCACCTGAGACCAGACTCTTTCAGGTTACCCCTATGGAACATAGCACGGACCTGGTCACTGTAGCGGTGGGTGACATAAGTGGGCTAAGGGGATTTGAAATGGTGTACAACATGAAACCCAAGTCTATCTCACTTCTAGGATTTTTCCGCTGTGACACCTACCCAGCCCTCAAAGAGAGAATGGTCTTCAGAGAGGCTGTAATTGGGTAGAAGAAATCATGATGTCTCTTTGTCGTGGGGACTAAGCCTAGAGTTACCTCTTATGGAAATCTGGACAATTTCCAGGTATGGCTGAATATGCCTCATGGAGACTGGAGGGACAAATCAAGGCAAGAACTGGGTATATTGATGAAACTGAATCATGTTTCAGGGTATTATGAATAAAATTGTATACTTTGTAGTTACCTATCTAGAAATTGTCCTAATATATGTTTGACCTGGGAGCAGAAATGCATGTCCATATATAATTCAACATAGCTTACAAAGGTTTAAGAGATATCTAATTTTTTGCTTACTGCAATAATATAATTTAATTATTTTTTTAATGTGCATGTGCACATTTGGATGCTTAGGATTTCTGAAGAGCAAAGTTTTAAATTTTCAACCACATAGGAAATACATGGAAGAAAGAGTTTAGGATTTGGGGTCTAACAGGCTTTAGTTTTGGATTTTTCCCCCTATTGCCTGGTTACGAAAAGTCACTTGACTCCTCTGAACATGTTCTAGTTTGCTGTCATGATAATAACAATTTAGAGAGTTCTGTTGGAGGTAATAAATATACAGTATAGATGGATATGTAGAATATTATTTGGTTCTAAATTATAACTTAAACGCAGCAATATAATTGAAACTGAGAGGTTCTTCATTGAATTTTTCAAGTATTATTCAATTCTGAGGAAATTGAGTCAATTCTTTGTTCTTTTGAGAGCACTTTAGCAAGTGAATTAATATGTGACTAAGAAGCATAATGATTGTCTTATTGACCAATTATCTGTTATTCTCCCACAAGGACTATTTTGGACTCAGCAAATGGCTAATTTGATTTTGATGAGATGTAGTACAAAGAGACATAGACCGCCATGTTGAAGAGCTATGGTAGAGTGGAAAGAGTCCAGTTTAAGAAGACCCTTCAAGGTTCTGATCTGGAATCTGCCAATCATTATTTGTGAGATTTTTCTCAATTAATCTAAGATTTCTTGCCTAGAAAATAAAATTGTTTCTACCTCATAAAATTATTGTAAGAATTATGTGAATTAATGCTTATAGAATTTCTATGTCATAGTTGCTGTATCAGTGTAGAGGAAGGTACTTTATCATTGATTTCCCTTTTATAGATACCTTTGTGTCTTGGCTCATCTCTTGGTTATATCTTTGTCTATCGCATAGGAAAATGGGAAATATTTATTAAAAGCTAGCCAAAGCCTTTACTATCTTGGTTCTACTAAAATCTCCCAGTTGCATTCTTACTATTTTATTTGCAAAGGAGTCTAAATTTCAAAGACTTTCCTTTAAAAAGTGGGTACTATTGAAAAGAATATATATATATATATATATATATATATATATATATATATATATATATATCTTTTTGCTAGCATTGCTAAAACTGTAGGGGAATAATCAGTAGGAAATCATATCTATATATAAAATTGTAGTTTTCATTTCAGGTTAAAATTGGAAATTCTAAAGGAAATGGAAAATAATATAACCAAGGCACAATATGTTCTCCCTGTAGGACACTCAATCAGCATTCCTATGAAGTAATTACAGTGCCCTAGACTTTTTTGGTTATCAAAAAAAAATGTTTCTCCAATTACTTTATCATTGATTATAAACGTGTCACATAGAAAAGTATTTTTGGCCATGTGTAAATAGAGTTTTTAAAAGTTTTCTAATGCAGATATATTGAATTTACCAAAGAAGTTAAGGATACTTTAAAAGCACCCAACATTTTGATAATTCTAAGGTATACCTATCTTATGGTTTATCTGATATAAAAAAGACAATTTCAAGCAAGTGTGTATTTTGGCCCAGATGAAAGAAAACATAAAGTCAACTTTCAGATAATATATGCATGCATCACTTTTCTTACATATATGGGAAATTCTGGAACTGAGACAACCATATAATTTTTAATGAAGTAGTGACCTTATTTGTCTATTACCTACATATGAATAGATAAAATCTGAGAAGTAGAAATAAATATCATAAACCACCATGCAGTCTTATGTTTTCCCTATCATTTTTTTTCTTCATTTGCAAACTCTACTTAGAATTATAATTAAGATTGCCGTAGGTTGCTGCTGAATGTTTTTGGGGAAATATATTGGAGTTCATACTACCTTGTATTAATGTTATAACTTTTATGGCTTTAACATGACACAGCTGATATTTTCAAAGCAATTATAATAAACAATAGCATTCACAGACCATGCCGAAATGAAAGCCGTAGTTTCAAATTGGTCTTTCCACCTGCTAATCATTGCATTAAGCTTCCTAACCTGGAAATGTATCTTCCTTATTTCTCCTTTGACACTTTTCCATAACACACTCATGACCTGCACTATTTACTATGAAAGATATTACCACATATTTTATATACTTTTTGAAATTTGATTAGCTCACCATAAAAAATGAGTTGACCTTTTGCAAGGTTTCTTCCTCGAAGGTTGCCTGCAATGCACTCATAAAAGCCTTCGTCTTCTTGTTGAAAGTTCGGGATTTCAAGGATAGCTTGGGATTTGCTGTACTTGACCTTCCCTGGCAATGGGCTTCCATCCAACCTTCTCCAACTAATATCAGGGACTGGACTAAACAGTTATACCTCATTAGAATAGAAGATGGTTTAGTCTTTATGACAGCAGAATAAAACGAAATCTTCCTTAAAAATAACTCTCAAGAAAAACAATTCAATCTGTTATATTGCGACTAACTTCCAGATCATGCAATCATTCACCATTCACTCATCCAGTTATTTATTTAACACTTTATTAAGTGCCTGCCTTGTGCAAGTCGTGCTACATTCAGGGAATACAGTGGTGAATAAAATAGGCATGCCCTCTGCTCTCATGTTGCTTACAGACTAGTGGAAAAATATACCAAAACCAAATAGTAAAAACACAAATACATTTGCAAATTGCAATAACTGAAATAAAGGAAACAGGGTGCAGAGACAGTAACAAGTTTCTATCAATTTAAGTATGGTGGTCAAGGAGATGCTTTTGTGAGAATGTGACATTTAAGATTAGGCAGCCTGTACCTTTATTTATGAATTTCTAAGGCAAAATGTAGATTCCTCTAGAGCTAAATGGGTACTAATAGGATACTGAAGACATATGTAATGGGTGAGCTAAATTATCAAGAGGGATCAGTACTACGAAGCAGATACTTATGAATTGGAAGTAATAGGCTCTATGATCCTCAAAACAATGTATCTATTTATACACTATTTTTAAAAACAATGATAAAGATGAATTTACATTGCACTCTCTCTCCTACTAGAAAGGATTTGTAAATGAGTTCTTCTATTTATAGGAATTTAGTCTAATATCTCATGTCTAATATCTTTAGACTAATACCTTTTAAAAGAGCAACAATAAATTATCTTATATGTGAAACTAAGTGTTCATTTAATAAAGGATGAATTTAGAAATTAATGATGTAGAAGGCCTTATTGTTACAGGTATAATATAAAAGATAAATCAGGCTATAAGCAAAATGTCAACGGGAAAGTATTCACTGATAAACTGATCATTTGTAAAGGCTGTTGACATTAACATCTCTCCTTTCCTCCTGTCAAGTCATTCTTTCTTCCCTTATAGATGTGAAGATAATTTAAATGTTTCTATTCTAATGATTCTATTTCGGATTAACCATATTAATAATCGCGGTAGTAAGTCATTTTGCAAAGTCAATTTGTAAACCTTGTAGGAGCTGCAGCATTTCTTAAAAGTCAGCAAAAGTGGGAGAATATACGATCACATGCAAAGTGGTTGACAAAAACTGGGAGAGTCTGAGCACTAAACAACTGCAGAAAATTGGTGATGACTCAGTGAAGGCTTCAAATAAAGCAAGAAAACTGATGAAGTTTTAGGAATTTTTTTTAGCAAAATATTATAATCCTCCTATGTACATCGAAGATACAGTACTAAAAGTCATATCACGTGTTCACACATATTTGTCAGAAAATGTGCCCTAAATCAGTCTTTGATTCATCTATTTTTCTCAGAATTAGCATATAGTTACAGTTATATCTTGAATTTGTTAGAAACAAAATAAAATAATTATCATAAATTTAGATTTTGTCCTTTTAAAAAGCCTTGCCACTCACCCCAAATTTAAGTTGACATTTTAGTAAATTGGCATATTCCTGGCAACAATTAACCTCAGATAGCTGGCTTTCTTTTTTATTCATTTTATGGAATGCCAAACAAATATAAATGAAGTTCTAAAATAAAATTTATTCACACTGAAAGATATTCACAAAGTCTGGTGAATTTTATTGTATATGTGAAATTATTGAATTAAAAATACATGTATTGCATATGCAAAAACATTAAAGCTATCTGTGGGTAGTTGAGATATGAATGTCTTTTATTTTCCTTTCTCTGCTTACTCCTATAATAGTTTCCATTTTCACACAATAAGCATGCATTTCCTATGTAATACAATTTTTATAAGAAAATGTATTTACAAAGAGAAAAAAGGAAGCTCAGATACTTGTCTGAATTCATGATCCATTGCTATCTCTTTATGACAGTGCATCTTTGAGGGTTATGACAAATATATGCAAAATATCCAACTAAAAAAGGTTTTTTAATCTAAAACATTCAGACAAAAAAAAAGCAAAAAATTGTGTATTTTTGCCATTGTCATTTCTTAGTTCCTTAGACTGACTGTGAAGACAAAAGTCAATTATTTTTTACATAAGTAAATACCTAAGTAATTGAGAATTTTGACAATTATAATAATTATAACAATGTCACATCAAATAGCTACCCTTTATTAACTACAAACTCCATACCAGGTACTGTATATGTGTATAAGAGGTACATATAATTTCATTTACATTTCCTATAGCTAAAATACATATAATTTCATTTCATTTCCTATTCCTATAGCTGGGATTTATTTCTGGGCTTTCTTGTATCAGAAGATATAAGTGTAATCACAAGGCACTCCTGACCTCACAGTTTTTATAAGATCATTCCCTGATAGCCTAGGTATTTGTGATTTTTACAAAAGTGGATTTCCATTTTAAGTGGCCCAGTCCTGTGGAGGTATAAAGAACAAGACCAACCAATCTCAATTATTCTGACTTTCCCAAAGAAAAAGACCTGAGTGACAACATTGAAATCTTACTGAATAAGCATTTTTTCCCTTGATAGGAAAAAAGAGGTATTGTATGTAGGTATACTTTCCCAATAGGAGTTGTCTAGCAGAAAGTGTCAGAGCTGGTCCTGTATCCCTTCTAATCACTTTTCCACCCAAGATGCTGGTGTACTCTCACCCTCAACAGCCAGTGCGTGTTATCACTTTACGGGAGACTTCCCTCAAGCTGCCGTAGCCAACTGCACCATCACAGAGAGACAGCTAAAGGCACACAGGAATTCACATGCCTCCAGAGATAGCACTTAACCAATAACTGCCTCGGTATCAGGGTTTAGATACTACAACTCCCATGCCCCTGGTTGTGGGACAATTCTAGATGTGACCTGTCTCCTCGCCAGAGCTTTCCTACAGGACTGAGCCAAAGTCACCTTCTGTGCAACTTTGCCTGGCACCGCGCTGTGCTTGGCTACTTTCTCTTCCCTGCCCCAGTGCCCCATTTTCCTGTGGATTCTTCCTAAGAAGAACTCTTCTAATAAATCACTTTCAGAAAGTCTTCCTGTCAGGGTCTGCCTCTTGAAAAATCTGATTAATTAGAATCCCTGATAGACTCTAATCATGTGCTACTTTAGTTACAGCACCAGCTGTAGGGAACTTTTAAATATTTCTTAGGATGATATTTTTTGTGTGTGCAGCATTTAGACACACATAGAAATAGAAGTCTGGAGAACTAAACATCAATGGAATCATATAAGACCAAAAAAAAAAAAAAAGAATAGTTGAACCCTTGTGAGAAACCACGAGTCGTGTAACGTTATTTTGAGAACTTATTGTTATACAGGGCCAACTACACCATTTCTTGCCTTAGTAAAAGGTATATCTAAATAAAAGGCAAGAAATGCAAGAGATATGAGGCCGAATGGAGACACAAAGGACTCTCACTTAAAAAAGAAACTCCTCTAGAATTTTCTTTCTTTTTTTTTTTTTTTTCTTACCCCATTTGATTTTGGAGTGACATGTTTGCCAAACAAATTATGGAGAAGATGATAAGATTCAGTGTACAGTACTTGCTTCTAACATAATAGCTTTCAATTTGGAAGAAGGTTACAAGATTCAGAGTCCTGGATTCTAAATTGGCAAAGGACATGTGTTTGCTTTTTTGCCTGCATTTTTATTTTCCTTGGAAAACCCAATCCTCTATATCTTTACTGCATCTGATCTGAGTTGGGCTGATGGACATCTGGTATTAGGAGAGAGCACATAATTCAGGGCTCGCCATTAGAGGCTTGTACACCATAGCCACCTTGATGGGTCAACGTAGGAATTCAGACAAACCAATCGGGGACAATTAGACTCTATTCTGGAACTGCTTTTGGAATGATTATTGAAGAAGGGGTCTCTTTCCACTGAAATTTTTTTTTGAGACACTGGGATATAAACTTCAAACTTCAAGCAACAATTTTCCACCAAATGGAGACAGTATCTTTGAAAGCCAAAGCTAGCACAGAGGAAAGAAACTTGGAATTCTTCACACATCTAAATCAAATCATGCCTGGTGCCAAAAATAAAATGAAACAAAAGTCTCTCTTTGAACATTTCAGTTGGCCAATACATTCTCTTTTTGTCTTGAACCCATTTGAGTCAGTTTCCTGCTTTTTCAACCAAAAGGGACCTGACAAATAGATTCTGAATGCAGCAGTTCAAATGCCAGCTGGGTTAGTTTCTATCCATGTGACTGAATTATACAATATGGTAGATTCCTCCAGGATGTTATATTGTATGCTCTAGATATTTTAGAATCCTCAGAGCAGTAAATAAATAAATGAAATAAAACTTTAATAAATGATAAAAAATTTTAAAATTAAAAAAGAAAGTCTTGTTAAGTGCATTTTGTGGCTATATTTTATGTTAATAAAAATTTTGATAAGAGAAAGATCAAGCAGTTTTATAAGATTTCATAGTCACTAATTGAATGTTGAGTTTTTTTCCTGATCTGTTATATCATTGCTAAACATGAATGCTACGTTCCTCTTAACCATTGGTAATTTGAGATATAGAGTCAAAAATAATAAATGCAAAATACACGTTATTTAAAAATAGATATGTATTTAAATGAATAGTTCCCATTTTGTCCTAGAAATTCTTATGAAGAAATGAACTGTTTTAGATTTTATACCATCTCTCTTTTCTGAAGCCATCCCAAATGGACAGTGGGTGGAAAGAGCTGAAATCAATGGAAAAAAAAGTTATTTTAGTAGTGTGCTTTAATGTTTTAATGCAAGTTAATTTGTCCAAGATATCCCATTGTGTGTCAATAACAATAATGATACTAATGTTATGATAGCATAATACTATTCATGCAGTATAAAGAACATAGCTCATACTTTGCCATATTTTGTTGCACCTTTATAAGCATGAATTTTCTCATTTACAGCATGGGAATTGGTAATAGCACATAATTCATGGGCTTATTATGAGGATTAAATGAGATAATCCATGTCATGTGCACAGTGTCTAGCAGACATTAAACAATATGTTTGAGCATTAGTGATAAAATTAATAAAATATTTTAAGATCATTATAAAAATATTTTAAGATCATTATAATGTGATTGTTACCATTTCAAAAGCAAAAGTCCTAGTTTATGTGTATTCAATACAAACTGATTTATAAATATTTCTTCATGGTGAGAGCAGGGATCTCTCAGATGAGACACACGGCATGCATAGCTTAGGAGGACTTGTATTTTGCAACCTGGCAAACCATCTAGGACCACTGTGGTAGGAAGGAAAGGAATTACAGCTCTCCAAAGAGAAGAAAGTCCTGCATAAGAAAGCGGGAAATTTTAAAATAATACTAATAACTATTAATTGAGTGGTTACTATATACCAGGCATTGTAACAGATAGCTTTCATATGTCACCTGAATTAAATACTTAGCTGGCAGCTGCTAACAATGCTAATTAACCTTTTGGAATGTTACTCACGTTTAGACAGGTAATTTCAACTAAATTATTACTTGCCAATTCTCCTCCGCTTAGAGTTCTGGAACAGGCTAATTTATTGTGATCTACCTTCTAATTCTTTTGAGTTGCCACCCATTCAATTATAAGCACGAGTAGACTCTTCCTCCTTCTGTGCCTTCAGCGTTCTTTTTAGGTTCTATCTAGTTTGTCCATGTTGATAATACTAGTAATGCAATCAATAATCTTCACTGGCAGTTCATTGTGGTTCAAAATAAATGGTCTATTTAAAATGCAAAGTCTACGCATTAAACAAACAAAAAATGCCATGGAGCAAGGTGGAATTTTGAGAAGTCTTTCAAATGAAGATTATTGTTAAATCTCCTGGAATTGTGTCATTATAAAGTCAAAATAAATGGTGCCTTTATCATTCTAACTACAGAGAACAGCTATTTCTGTCAACATTTCCCTCTCAGCTCCATTCTCCCACCCACCCCTGCCATTCTTTTATTTATTTTTATTTTTTAAAGAAATTGAGCTTGGATGCAAATCTCAGTAAAGAAAACCAATTTGAAGCAATTCTCTCGCCCAAAGTTTCCTCAGACCATAACTGAGGGATGCATGAACCTTGTATTTTAAAGAGAGGATTGCAAAAGCCTTTTCTTATTTTGTTCCTATTTCCTAAATCAAGTTGGGCTGAAATGTGAGCCCTCACAGTTGTGAAATACTACTAGATGATAAAAGCAAAGTTTTTTTCCTTTCTTTTCCCCTACTCTGGTTTTGTGCTTCTTAAATAAGCATTGCCATCAATAAGAACTTTTACTCCATTCCGCCATGTCATTATGCTTTTAGGGAGGAAGCATCCTATTAATTTTATCTGAAGACAGAGAATACATTTGTTAACCATCTGGCCTACTGCAACCTGAATTGGAAGTTAAATTAAAGTTCTCCTCACACTAGTAGGGATTGTGCTTCAATTCCATACTTGTAGCCCATAAATAGAATTTTTATTACTAATGCTATTTGAGAAAGCTTATATTTCTCCCCTGGATTTCTTAAACCTCATTATTCACAGCTTAAATCTAGGCCATACTAAGAATTTTAGCTAAAGACTGGTACAGAGAGCTACTTTCTTGAGATGCTTGTATTTGGGATTATTCTTAACTTGAACCTCATTTCAGAAAATCCTGTCAATGGCCATTTTTAATCTAAGAGACTGAAGCAGAATAATAATAATAAAAAAAAAAACAGCAAAGAATGCCTTTGTTGAATTTTCTGACTGTTCAGCTAGCTGCTTTTCATTTCTCCAACTTGAAATATTCATACAAAGAGCTTGGAATATAAGATTGTCCTATGGGGATACTATATGGATTCTATATACTATATGGATAAATTTGGATAAATTCATGAGTTCTGTACAAAAGCAATCTTCACTGTTTTGGAAAAAGGAAAACATTTTTTTTTTCTGAGCTGTGTAAATGTAGTCATGATTCTGTCCTAGCAGTCAGTGCTTGCTACAGATTAAATGTTTATGTCTCCCCAAAATTCAGAGGTTGGAAAACTAACCCCCAAGGTGATGGTATTAGGAGATGAACCCTTTGGAAGGTGATTAGCTCATATGAGGTTAGAGCCTTCATGAATGGGATTGGTGCCCTTATGTCCTCTCAGGACATTCTGAAATATAAAGTTTGAAGCACAAATAAGACTTACTAAATTACCTTACTATCAAGATTACCAATAAAGACAAGAAGGGACCATTGTCCAAACATTCTCTTAGAATTGTATTGCCAATTTCCACTCCTTTTAATGTAAATAAAATGAGCTTTAATTTCCATATGAAACATAAACTAAAGCCCACTATTTTAGGATGCGGTAGAGCTGAAAATGATACAACATTTATCAGTTAATGAAGAGTTTGTTCCTAATCTTTTATTTCTAATGAATAGTTACCGTAGATAAATACATCTGCTGCTCTTAGGAGACAAAATGATAATTTGGTCAGGGTAGGTAGAATTCCCAAGGCTTGTGCTATCTTGAATTTATTTGGCTTGGCCTTATCTCAGCTTGTAATCATGAAGTTTCATATAAAGAAGTAAATGAGACATTGAATATTGTATGTTAATATTTAATCATTCTATCATTATTATATGTAACAATTATCGAGCACATATTATATGCTAGGCACTGTGCTAGGTGCTTCGGGTAAACCATACAATAACACTATGAAAGCCATGACTAAGGTTGTTAACATTCTATAGATGAACAGACTAGAACTAGGATAGTTAGAGTTACATGCCCAACATCACACAATAAATTAAAAAAAAAATAGTAATTTGAGCCCAAATCTGTCTTTCCATAGAGTCTGAGCTCTAAACTGCTATGCTTCACCATCTTTTCCTGAATTAACCAGCTACAAAATGATAGCAAACCTTATTAGGGTGTATAATATGTGCTTAGCAATAATTTTTTCATCTAATGAACTAATGTGTTTTGCAACTAGTAGATAGACTTTTTTTTTTCTTTTTGTACATCAGTGAAATGATGGTGCACTTTCTTATTATTTCAAACATAATGAGATTCCTCCAAATTCCAGTAAAGGCTTAGAGATGGGCTTCACAGTTAGCTGGAAAATAGGAAACAAGTAACTTTTTCTTTTCCCCTAGCTCAGTTCTAACTTTGATTTAAAATATTTCTCTTCTGTAACTGCCAATTATTTAAGTAAGAACTGTGGGCCTCCTGAAAGAGGTGGTGATAGACTGGAATGGAAGAGATGAAGAATTGCTTCCAGAAGTATATATATTCTTCTTGGATGATCTCTTAGAGCCTATAAATTAGCATAATTTTAGAAACAACGCCGTAAAAATCCAATTTCTGCTTTTTGGAAAAAAAAATGGAAGAGAATGATATTAGATTGAGAGTATATCTTTAATATCAGAAGAGGCTCACAGGTAGGATGGGTTCCTGGTCTTTGACGTGGCCTCTGCAATCATTCTTGAGGAGAATCTGGGAAGATATTTCAGAAACCTTAGGCTTTTATACGGCATTCCCTTTATCAATAATTGTACTTATCTACATGTATACCGTGGAAGTTGATATGAACATAGGAAAAATATAGCCACAAGGATATTCATTACATCATTATTATTTGCAACCAAAAAATTTAAAAAAAAGGAAACAAAATAGAGGAAAACTAAATGTTCAACAGTAGGAGGTTAGCTGAAAATATATATTGGCAAACCCCACTGTCATTACAAAGGAGAGTGCAAAAGACTGTTTACCTGCAGATATGTTCACAGTATATTTTTCAGAATATTGAAAATCATTATATAAAAAACTGTGCAGGGTATTATGCCAATTGTATTAAAAATACGATAAATACTGGAAGCATATATGTATATCAAAATATTGAGAGCAGTTATCCTCTGGGGGAGAAATTAACTGCAAAACTAATTTCATTTTTTTTTTCTTTTTTTACTTGCTTATATTTTTAAATTTTTCTTAAATGAGTATGTCTGACTTTTGCAATTATATATATGTACATATATATTTATGCATTTATGTATATATATATATAGACTTTATTAAGTTATTTGCTTTGTTTTGTTTTGTTTTAAGCAAAGGTTAATGGAACTCTTCCAAATTCCCTTCTTGTTTCTGTGTCTGCCTTGAGAGCTATCATTTCAAATTCATTTCTAGAAATCTGGTTTCTGGCTCATTCTTGCTCTACAAAAAGAACTTTATGTCTTATAATACAGTGCATATATTTCTTTTCTAGTTTGCTCCATGCATTGGTTGTGAGTGACCATGTGCACACTCCCTAGCTTTCAGCGTTGGTCTATTCCCTGGTCTCAAACTTTTTCCTCTTATCTTTCTTGGACATTTGTTCTACTTCTCATGTGAGAAGAATTCCATTGAAATGCGGTTGTAATTGAAAAGAGAAAACTAATAGAGGAAATCAATGAAACCAAAAGTTGGTTCTTTGAAAAGATCAATAAAATCAATAAATCTCTAGCTGGGCTAACCAAGGATAAAAGAAAGACACAAAGGACAAATGTCACTAAAGATGCATGTACATTAAAAAGATAAATTAGATAAAATGGACCAAATCCTTAAAAGATACAGATTACCAAAATTCTGAAAAGAAGAAATAGATAATCTTAACAGACCTTTAACTATTAAAGAAAATGAGTCAATAATCCATATCTTCCAAATTAGAATACACCGGGCCAGATGGTTTCACTGGCAGCTCTTTAGGCATATAAGGAAGAAATATATGAGGCACTGTTATAGCCAAGAGGACCCTAAGGAGACAAGAAAACCCCATGTAATGTGGTACCCTTTGATAGAACCTTGGAACAGAGAAAGGAAATTAAGTAAAACTCAAGGAAATTTGAATAAACTATGGTCTTTAATTAAGAAAAGCACCACAGCAATATTGGTTGATTAATTATAAAAAAGGTGTCATGAAAATGTACAACATTAACAATGGGGGAAACAGTGTGAGAGATTTTGTGGGTTCTCTCTGTACCATCTGCTCAATATTTCTGTTCTAAAACTATTATTTAAAAATCTATTAGTTAAAAAATATTTTGTGAAAGGAAAAAATAAAAGAATTTCCCATTTCTCAAAGATTAAAAAAAACCAAAACACACCTTAGATAATAGCCTAAAATTAGCTCTACTAAAGGAATTGAGAGTGACCCGCTCCGATCTCAATTTAACAAAGGGCAGCCTAGGAAAAAGATAATCAGGGAAGCTTCCAAAATAAGGATCCTTGAATCTACCTTCATAGACAGTCTGGGAAGAAAGGGCTGCTCCCAAGGGAAAGGTGTGGTGGAGCATCGTTACAGAAATCCTATTTTCATTAGAATAAGGTCTCCCCAGGTTCTTTACTTAAGCTTGTTTATTTCTCCAGAGCCTAGTGCCTGTTCCTTGGAGAACCCTTCCTGACTGACTCACTATATGAAGAAACGAAGGAATTAAGGATTGAATCAGGTGTTCACTACATATTGACTGAGTTCATAAATAATTGGTATGCAACTCACCATGTGAGTGAATGAGGGAATGTCAGTAATCCTTAGAAAGGTTAGACACGGAAATCTAAAGTGATAAATCCATTAATCTGGGATTGTCGCTGAAGATTATATTCGCCACAAAAGTATAATACAGAAACGATTTCCTTCCCACGTACATGTGTTTTTGTTTTTACCTCCTCAGCCTGATATGGAAAATGTCGGGTGCCCGGTGGCATCCCTTGTCGCCTCTCTGTCACTCCGCATCTGCGCGGGCCAGTGCTGTGTGTGACCAGTTGGAGGGTGCGCTGCCGGGTGCCAGGCCCCTGGCAGAGAGCCCCTGGGGGGACCCCTGGTGTCGCTTGGACCCCACGTGACAAGTGCCCCCAGACCCACGTGCCTGCTGCCTGTGTGGTGGTCCTGATCTGGGTAATTTTGAATCCCACTGTTTTTGATTGGATGCTAAACCTTGTTGTCGATTGGATGTTAAAGGTTGATTTTGATTGGATGTTAAACCTTGTTGTCGATTGGATGTTAAAGGTTGATTTTGATTGGATGTTAAAGCTTGTAGTTGATTGGATGCTTTTTGAGCCCTACCAAGGGTATAAAAGCAGGAGAAGATGGGGAAGAAGGGTCAGAAGATTGGAAGACCCGAAGAGTGCAGTAACGCTAGGTGTGCTGAGCCTGCTGTGGAAGAATAAAGGCTGTTCTCTGACTCTTCTTGTGCCACTCGGTTCTTTCCCCCATCAAACGAATAAGAGCTGTAACGCTAGCTATACACATTGCCACGACAAGCCCAAACAACTTTTGTGATTCCTAGGATTCATAAAATAGTTACTATTTATTGATTGCGTATGGTGAGCCAGGAACTCTATCATCTGTCTAACTAGCTAGATATCATCTATATCTGTTTATTTTTGCTTTCATTATACACATAAGAACACTGACCAAAGTCACCCTGCTCTTCACAGGGGAAGTTAGGACTTAAACCCTGATCTCTTCGAATTCAAGGTCCATACTCTTCATAACACCATGTTGCCTTCAAGTGCTGATAAATCCACTAGCAAATTATTCATCGCTTGTGTACGTGAGTGAGTATTTGCTAGGGGTTAATGTTGTTTTTCAATTTCTGAATGACAAGCTTGAAGATTTGTTAGTTGTCAGATCTGCTTGCATGGTCAAGAGTGGTGAGTATTCCATAGACTTTACCTTATTATTTTACGCCGAGTAATTTAATGTCATGTTTCAATGCAAGGCCATTAGCAAAAACCTGAAGATTAGGTTTCAGTACAAATTCTGGGACAAATGGGTGCTTGGGAGGACATTCAGTTTTCTGTCCATTCAATTCATTGAGGGAGAAACAAAAAGTAAACTACTTACTAGACATCCAGATTAAAAAGTATTATGATATCTGATAGATTTGTTTTTAAAAAACAACATAATTGTTAAAGGCCTGAAAAATCTTATGGTACCTAGCTGGATTTAAAAATATTACTGTCATCCTGAATGACTTAAGAAATCTTTCTGCAGCGTAATCTGCAATGCTATCCACATGGCTAAGAAGAAAAGCAAACATTATAAGAAATAGCTCCTCTGCAATCTGAAAGTTTTAGAACACCTACAAACATCATGGTGAGACTTCAAATTTATTGTGTGACATTAATAGGCATGCTGGGTATCTTTTGCTTCATAAATTAGAAAAAAGTAAATAAGATATACATGTAGACATAAATATAGTCCTCTGTGTGAAAGTTCCAGAACACACTGGAACATTCAGTGCTGCTACTAATTTTATTTACATTCCAAAGCACTGACAGCAAAGTTACTAAATTAAGATTTAAAGAAAAATAATAATATCTTTGGTTGTTTACAAAAGCAATAGAATAGAGTTATGGGGGAACAACAGTTTAATTTCTTCATTCAGAGCAAAGACCCATATTTTATTCAAAGGCGACATGCAAACCTATCAGTCAATCATACTACATCTGCATAGCACCTGTATGAAAGCTTCTCGGGGTATTTCGCAATACAATTAATTTGCAGCTTTGATAATTAAGACTCTGCCATGTTAAACAAATGAGACAAAGCTGAGAGTTGCAAACTGTAACTATGTCAGCTCTGAAACTCCAACATGGAAAGTGAGTAACGTATCCGCAAAGTCATAGCAATTAAAGTTCAGGCATTTGAAGCTTTGTCTTTTTTATTCTATACTCATACTAGACTACAGAGGTTTAACATGCTTGGATTCTATGAGTAAACACTTCAGCCAGCCTTCCCTAGATTTCACCACCCTGCCTGGATGTCTGCAGAAGCCTCCTATGTTAGTTGCTGTGACTGAAACTATGTTTTCAGAGCTCTCCCTCATCACCTATACCAGATTTTTAGAAATTTTTAACATTGCCCTTATCACATTTAAACCAATGGGGTGTATACACCTCATTGGTCCTGATCAATTTTTGGAAACACTTGTTTCTTTTCATTCAAACATAGCTTAAAAGTTATATTTTATGCATTTTTAAACTTTTAATGTATAAAATTAAAACGTGTTGCGGAAATATTAGTAATTCCAGATAACATAAATGGGAAATATATCCATAATACCATTCCCCTGATAAAGTATTTTTTAACATTTTGTTGAAAATTTTCAAGCCTTTTTCTAGTAAAATATTTACATAATTGATGGTCATACTGTATCTGCACACCAATAATTAAGTCATCTACTGAAAAGGCAATTCTATGTAAATATCAAAGGGTTATTGGGCACGAGCTTTGAAGTCAGAATCAGTGAGATATAGATTTGAATACCAGATATGCAGCTATTGTTGGTCAAGTCACTTAATTTTCTAAGCCTCACTATATTTACCTTTATAATTAGCATTAAAAAATAAGAAACTGGATAACTATATGAATAAAGCTCTTATTTCTAGTAATTGAACAAGTGGCAGCACAAAGTTGTGATCCTTAAAGAGAGAAAAAAATGAAGTTAGCCTCTGGTAGCCCTCATTTTCTGTGTAGAGGCACTTTCTAGATCAGGGAGTAGGGAGGGGAGACATAAATAGTATTGTATAGTTTCACTGAGCAGAGTAGACAAAGATCAGAATTTAGGGGGACTGAAGTGGCTGGAATCCCAGAGTAGACTATTAGAAAGGATGGCATTGCTAAAAGCATGTGCTCCAGAGATATACATAGGAGTGTCACATGTTGTGGGCAAAGAAAAAAATTCAGAGCTCAGACAGGACTAGAAGACATTTGGGCTCTTCTATGCCAGAGAATAAAGACTTGTTGAACATTTGGGGGATTCAGTAGGGAGACTCATCTTAGTAATAAACTAGTCTTAAAGTCTACTCTATATCTACTCTAAGAAAACTTAATCACATGCCACAGGAAAATCAAGAGAATTCATAGTAGCTGAATAACTGCCTAACACAATAAAATCCAACAATCTTCATATAAATATACCACAATCCAGCATTCAACAACATAACATTTTGGATGTCCATTATCCAATTTAAAGTACTAGATATCCAAACAAGCAAACAATGAGAATCATGACTAGGAGAAAAAAACAGTCAATAGAAACACATTCATAAATGACTGATTTGATAGAATGAGCAAGCAAGGACTTTCTTACCAGCTATAGGTAGGGCCCCTGAATAACAGCAGAAAACTACAGCTGAAATAATTGCAAGCTGAAGGCTCTATTTAAGAAAGAATCTTTTTGCTTAAGATTGCCTTGGCTATTTGGGTCTTTTCTGGTTCCAAACGAAGCATAGAATTATTTTTTCTAGATCTGTGAAATGTGACATTAGTATTTTGATGGGGATTGCATTGAATCTGTAAATCACTTTGGGCAATATGAACATTTTAACAACATTGATTCTATTGATCCGTGAGAATGATATGTTTTTCCATTTGTTTGGGTCATCTGTGATTTCTTTCCTCACAGTGATTTTTGTAGTTCTCCTTGTAGAGACCTTTCACCTCCATGATTACATGCAGAGATCTTCCACCTCTGTAGTTAAGTATATTCCTAGGTATTTTGTTTTCTTTGTAGTTACTGTGAATGGTATTGAATTTTTTATTTGACTCTCAGCTTGACTGTTATTGCTATACAGAAAGGCTACTGATTTGTATACGTTAATTTTGTAGCCTGAGACTTTGATGAATTTATTTATCAAGTCTAGGAATCTTTTCATGGAGTCTTATCATATCATCAGTGAAAAGAGATAATTTGACCTCCTGTTTCCCCATTTGGATGCTCTTTATTTCTTTTTCTTGCTTGATTGCTCTGGCTAGGACTTCCGGCACTATGTTGAATAAAAGTGGTGGCAGTGGGCACTCTTGTCTTGTTCCAGTGCTTGGGGGGGGGGATGCTTTCAACTTTTCCCCATGTAGTAGGGTGTTGGCTGTGGGTTTGTCATATATGCCTTTTATTATTTTGACATACATCCCTACTATGCCTAGCTTGTAGAGGTTTTTATTATGAAATGTGCTGCATTTTTTCAAATGCTTTTTCTGCATTTATTGAGATGATCATATGGTCTTTGTTTTTGCTCCTGTTTATGTGTTGAATCACATTTAATGATTTACATAGGTAGAACCATCCTTGCATCCCTGGGATTAAGCCCACTTCATCACGATGGATTATTGTTTTGATGTGCTGTTAAATTTGGTTTGCTAGTATTGTATTGAGGATTTTTCCATCTATATTCATAAGGGATATAGGTCTGTGACTTCAAACTCTACCACAGGGCTCTAGTAACCAAAACATCATGGTATTAGCACAAAAATAGAGACATAGAACAATGGAACAGAACAGATAACCCAGATATAAAACCATCCTCATACAGCTAACCCACCTTTGGCAAAGCAGACAACAATATAAACTGGGGAAGAGATGCTCTATTCAATAAATAGTGCTGGGAAAATTGGATAGCCACATGCAGAAGAATGATCTGGTGCTGAAACCAGTCTTTCTGTTTTTCCTTTTGTCTCCCTCCTAGCCACTATATACTGAATGATTTCTTCCCTCCTACTTTTTTTTCGTTCTCTATTTATTAAAATATCTTAATCCTAGTGTAATGAATAGTGTATAGCTTAAAGAGTAATCAATAATTGGTCAGCAAATATAATTAAAAAATCTTTTATTTCATTCACCTCTAAATCAATTAGCTTTCCTCAGTTTTGAATTTATGGAACTTCTTACAAAAGAGAGAAGTACCTCATAAAGTGGACACAAAGATTTAGATAGATTGATACAAAGAAGTCACTACATTTGGGGGAAAAAGACTAAAATCAAGAGCTACGCAGCAATATTTTTATGAAGAAGTGTTATAGAATACAATTTATAATAAATATTCAATAGAGTTCATAAAACATCTGGCAATAAACCTACAAATATAGATTTATAATTTTAAAGGTAGGAAGTTTGATTTTGTTACTTTCAGATTGTAATTGTGTCTATAATATAGTTAATATTCTAGCCAGTGTGTTGCTTTGTATGTTTGTTAATTTTATAAATTTAGAAGACTATATCATATTTGGTAAATGTCAAAATTTATAATGGACTAAAAAGCATTTTCAGTATGTTTGCAATGTGTCAAATACAATGTAATTGGTTTTCTGGAAACTATTGGCAAGTGTATGTAAAATTCTTTTATGTATAACTCACATTTGCATGTTTCCCAAGATATACAAAGTATTTTCACACATAGTTTGTTCTTTTGAACAAGTGAGAAATCTATCTACACTCCAATTATACAAAATTTAAGTTTCTTGTATAAGGCATTTTAACGCTACCACTTTGACCTAGTGTATTCTTCAGACTTTCCATTTTAACCCAAAGTTATTTCAATTCTATATTAATGACATCATTTAATAAACATAATTTCAGCATTGACTAATTTTGT